>NC_071088.1:101473629-101601129 GCF_027358695.1 Spea bombifrons
CCTTTTTAACCCTTTTGTCTTGTGTACCTCCTGGTTGGTTAGTAAATCACACATTTCATTAGTAATACAGTCAAAGAAAATATAAAATAATGAAAAAGTAAACAGAATTTATTAATGGTGTTGTCATCTTTATTCCAAACATGTTTTTCTTGTCAAAACTTGGAGGTATTTAAATTAGTTTAATCTATTAATCCATAAAAGGCCAATCATTAAATCAGATGCATACTTATGTGTAGAGGAAGGTAGTGTAAAAATAAATCAGTTATCAACATTATTAAAATAAAAATAATAAAACACACAGTTTATTGTAATCTGTATTGATCAAATGTGGAACTAATCAAATTAATGAAATTGAATATAATGACACACAAATTTAGATTTAATGAATCTAAACAAGTGCAAAGTTGAATGTGTATCAGTTGGGCTAAAAGTGATAACTTTGTAATCATTTTCCATTTCCATAATGTTTTGGGGATGAGGCCTGGTTCAGAGGCATTAGACACACAGCTTGTTGATAAATACCAGGCATTATTGGTTTTATGATATCTAATTTTGAGTAATGCATAATAAGTTAATGCATATCCATTACTGATTATTATGCTTATTATGAAGAACTTCTACATTTTATTTGCCATAATTACATACTCTAAATATTGTATACAGGTAATTATCACTTTTTAATTATGAGTGTATTTCAGAATTACCCCATTACATCAATCGTTTGTTAAAATGATGTGTGGGCATTAACAGAAAATTGTTGGCGCTATATAAACATATCTAGTGACTTACATTTTCTATCTTCCTCTAAGTGCCATATGGGCATGTAGGGAAGTTACTGTTGGCACACATATATATATATGTGCCATATGGGCATGTAGGAAAGTTACTGTTGGCACATATATATATATATGTGCCATATGGGCATGTAGGAAAGTTACTGTTGGCACACATATATATATATATATATATATATATATATGTGCCATATGGGCATGTAGGGAAGTTACTGTTGGCACATATATATATATATGTGCCATATGGGCATGTAGGAAAGTTACTGTTGGCACATATATATATATATGTGCCATATGGGCATGTAGGAAAGTTACTGTTGGCACATATATATATATATATATATATATATATATATATGTGCCATATGGGCATGTAGGGAAGTTACTGTTGGCACATATATATTTCCCAATATGAACAGCTAGCAAGATGAACAGCAGATACCCCCCATGGCAGAGTGCAGAAGTTTGGAGACGTCCTGTAAATAAATAACTCCGTGATTTTCAAGTTGTTTAGCATGCACAATGTAAACATAATTTACGAATCTCATTTCATATTGATTTGATGGGAGTCCCTTTCAGTTATTGATGGCTCCATCCATTTTCTTCTGTAATAAAGTGAAGTTATGCGTTACTACTCTTTGTAGATGAACTTGAGACATGTAGTCATTATGATGGAGTCTGCCTTGTACTTTTTTGTGTTCTCCTTTGCAGTACCTACAAGACATAAATGAAATAAATAATGATAGTAGTCCATACACCGTCAGTATCGAATTTTCTGCGTATCGTTTTCAGATAATCTTATATTGTGAAGTGCTTTTCGTAATGATTATTCGTAGAGAACCAAACAGCTTTTTTTTGTTATAAACAGTGTTGCTTATGTTTGAAGTGCCATTGGAAGACATGGTTTGACTTATGGAACCCAGCCAATCAGAAGTAGGGGTGTCACATTTAGACTTTGACTGTGTGGTGCCCCCATGTGGAGCAGGAGTTCTGCTCAGGAAGTTAAAGAATGTGTAACTATATGTCTATGTTAAGAATGAGAATGATAATCAGTGTGAATTCGTCAAAGTGTATGCATCTGTTTGTGTTATTCTGTGTGTCTTGAGTATGATGTCCTTACGTGGCCTAAGGCCAGATTTGCATCAATGATCATACTTAAATGTCATTTCAGTTTCCCCCCTTGCATCTAGAAGCATCCTGGAATCCTACGAGAAAAGCTACGGTGTTGATGTAAGCAAAACTGGTAGTAGCAGGGGCTTAGACTGAAGGCGCTGTGTATTAAACGCCAACAACATTTTAATACAAGAAAAGGATTCAGGAATTCTAAACTGAAACTCAATAAACTCTTCAGATCTTACAAGTTATTCTCGCAAAAAATAATCAGATGCAAAACGTGAGTCTGTAAAAACGATAATTAAAATAAGATTTACAGACATGAGTGTATTAATTACTTGGCACAGATGTCCATATAATTAGAATTGATTAAATGATCAGTTATAGTTGGCAAATGAGATGATATTAATAATAAATATGAACATTATTATATTTTTTTTAACAATTAGATAAGATCAAATATTTCAAAAGCTAATGATATAATTTCCTACAACACAAGAAAAAAACTTGTGAATTTAAAGGGACGCTCAATTAAGCTTCCTTTATAGTACAAAGTGTTGTTGAAATTAAACAGTGGGTGCTTGCAGAAATTGAGAGAAAAAGCCGCCTGTGGGGACAGCACAACAAAAATAAAATATTAATACACATTTATTAAATTAAAATGCATTTATGCCAATATAGGCATATAATAAAACAATTGTGTTTTGAATTTATAAAAGTTTACAAGTTACTCACAGGGATTTTAGAAAGAGACAACGATTGTAAGCTTGCAAGCAGGGCCCTCTCTACCTAACGTACCCGTTTGTCTTAGTCTGTCAGTTCTAGTTTTGTCATATGCATGGTAAGAAGCGCTATATAAAAAGATAATAATAATAATAATTAATAATAATAAAGACACAAAGTATGAGCTTTTATATGTGCATATTTCTGCTACCTTACACATAGCTCAGAGCGCATATATATATAGCATATATTGCATGGGCACATGTAGCTGTTTTGATCTTGCCAGCACCAGATAAGAACGGCTCTGGCCCAAGCAAGCACATCTGAAAACACCTGCTAACTACAGATTTGGTATAGTTAAAATGAGGCAAAATGTGAGAAAAAAAATAACTGACACGTCATCGGTCCTTAAGGAGTTAAATTGAGGGAAAAAGTGACAACAGTTTTCCACAGATGTCTTAATCTCCTTTAGCCAATGATGAGACTGCTCATGTCTGGTTAATGGAGGAGGTTAATTGTCCGAGACTCCTTATGTGTGGTAATGGAGGGGGTTAATTGTCTGAGACTGCTCATGCCTGGTAATGACGATATGTCTATTATAATATAAATATATTACTCAATCTAAAACCAACATGGTTCCCAAGGCTTCCTAATAATTTCTATAACATGAAATGCATATTATGTCTATGTGATGGCGTGTGATAATGTGAATCACTGTGTATGTGATATATATATGCATTGAATTCCAGAAATAAAATGTGGTCACCTTAGCCCACACTGGTACAGGCATTGCTAGTCTCTCAAGACGCTTCGATGGCCTCTTTGTGCCCAAACGGCTTGCCTGGGCCCCCAAACGTCTTGTGTGTGCCAACTTGAAGCCCAAACCGCTTGTCTGTGCCATTTGTGAGGCCACATGGCTTGTCTGTGCCATCTTTGCCACCAAATTCATGAGGCCTCAAATTTCTAATGATGGCCCTGAGGATACGTGAAGGGTATAGCCCATAGCATGCAACCTAATGTTTAATAAGAATTAATTCATGGTATATGTTGATGAGATTTTTGTTTTTGTTACTGACGACTGAGATGTGGTGTGTAAATGAATTAGTTGCTTATAGGAATATTGAAAAAATTCAGTACATATGACAATTTTACAATTAGGACCTAAATCAGTATAGTTATCATAAATAACCAAATAAATATCCACTGGATTTATTTACAGACTACAGACAGAGTAGTTACTTCAATTCAGACCAAGGTCACCCCATCACCGAAAGAACACCGGCTGAGTAAATTCTTTTCGGTGAGTTCATGGAGTAACCTGACAAGATATTCTCTGTTGGACCCCCATTGAGTTCATTGATGACTCTGGCTTTCAGCTGGCTCAAACTGGAACCTGGCCAGACAAGCACAAGAAAAGTCAAGGTAGCGTTAGCCCACATATATGATTTCAGATTTTTATTTGACAGTTATTAAAGGGGAGAAACATAGGGTTAGCAATTACACCCCTTTTGCATATATAGTCATCTGTCCAAATGAATTGTAATATCTTGTTCACAAGAACACTTTCAAAAAGTACTATTTTAATGTATTCATAAACAGACAAATTAAGAGATTTAAAGCTTGCAAGAGTAGGACCCTCTTCTTCTGTAGCATTTTGTCTTAACATGTGTTAATGTTACTGGTAATTTTGAATATTGTAAGTTTAATGTTATTGTTAACTTTCAGATTCCCTATTTTAATGGTGTAACAGAATCTGCTTGTGTTCTAATAATACATTTTAATGTAACGTCAAGTACAAAGTTACTCTTTAGCCCTATACAAAATGGGGATCTGAGGGCAAAACGTCAAATTACTTTCTGCTACTTCTGCAACTCCCAACCAAAGGATCTGCTTGACTAATTCTAATGTATCCTCTCCTCTACCCGTCAAAGACTTACAATTTTATGTAATTCGGCAAAGACTAAGTAAAATATTTATTTCCCCTAGGATAAGGGGTCGACTGCTACATCCAACTCAGGTTAAGAGTGTTTCTTAATTGATAAATTAAGTTTTCCATTCAGTTTATTAACATACATACATAGAAGCTAGTCTCGCTTGCCTGGTTATTACCCAGCAAAAATAGTCTGATTATATCTAAAAAAAAAAAAAAAAGAAAAATGCATAGTGGAAGTCTGTATATATCAAATTAAAAAGAAAAAAATAAATTAAATAAACTCACAAAAGTCCCTCCAAGTTACAGAAAGAAGTCCCTCCGGTGTACAGAAAGAATCAGCATTCAAAAAAGCACTACCAACACCACCAACACGTTTCATCACATAGGGCCTTCCTCAGGGGGGTTACAATTAATGTCAGAGGACTTTAATAGACAGGTAAAATATACCTTTTCTTGGTGCATAAAAATAAATATAATAAATATAATACACACTGAACCTGTTTTAAATCTCAACCTGAAATACAAATAACTATTAAAAAAAGATATTTATGTTACCAAAACAATAAAAAATCTTATTTAATCAAAACAATAAAATAATTCAGTTATACTGAATATAAAATCAACTCAATAATAGGCTCAATAATATTAAAAGATACAATGACATTGACTGACCAAGTCATATTAGATGATCAAATTACATAAAAGGATCATAGAGATAGAGAAAAAAAACCATGAAAAAATGGAAGAGAAAATGTAATCCCTGGTAAAAATGTACGCAAATCAAAGTCTTTATTTAAACCACAAGGGTATAGAGTATTCAACTTCTGAATCCAGTAGACTTTACTCTGTAGAAGTCTCAGGTTCCTATCTCCCCTTTTCCAAGGTGACAAAATCACATCTATACCCATGAAATTAAATGAGCTAATCCACCTTTGGAGCAGGTATTAAAATGCATAGGGACCGAATGGTCCATATTACCAGCATGTAATACATGGGTAAGCTACATGTA
Organism: Spea bombifrons; assembly: GCF_027358695.1. NCBI lineage: Eukaryota > Metazoa > Chordata > Amphibia > Anura > Pelobatidae > Spea > Spea bombifrons. Next base: position 101,479,202 of record NC_071088.1, read on the forward strand.
AATATATTTTTGGAATCTGAGTAGCCATACATTCAATCATGATTAGAGCTGAAACAACGAATCGATAAAATCGATAATAATCGATAACGGAAATCATCGATAACGATTTCCGTTATCGATTAATCGAGTGATCAATTCGTTGTTGGAGCACTCGGCTCCTTTTACTTACCTCCGCGAGCGTTCCCCGCTTCTGCTACATGCTCTGCAGTCTCCGCCTTCTAGCTACGTGACGGATGTGACGCGTTCCGGAGGTAAGTATTCTGCACAGATCGCACAGAGCGAATCGCTCTGTGCGAATGGAGCCACTCGCACAGAGCGATTCGCACAGAGCGGTTCGCTCTGTGCGAGTGGCTCCATTCGCACAGAGCGATTCGCTCTGTGCGAGTGGCTCCATTCGCACAGAGCGGTTCGCTCTGTGCGAGTGGCTCCATTCGCACAGAGCGGTTCGCTCTGTGCGAGTGGCTCCATTCGCACAGAGCGGTTCGCTCTGTGCGAGTGGCTCCATTCGCACAGAGCGGTTCGCTCTGTGCGAGTGGCTCCATTCGCACAGAGCGGTTCGCTCTGTGCGAGTGGCTCCATTCGCACAGAGCGGTTCGCTCTGTGCGAGTGGCTCCATTCGCACAGAGCGGTTCGCTCTGTGCGAGTGGCTCCATTCGCACAGAGCGGTTCGTGAGTGTGGGTGCAGGGCAGAGTGGGGGTGGGGGTGCAGGGCAGAGTGGGGGTGGGGGGTGCAGGGCAGGAGACTGGGTGCAGGGCAGAGTGGGGGTGGGGATGCAGGGTGTGAGTGTGGGTGCAGAGCAGAGTGGGAGACTGGGTGCAGGGCAGAGTGGGGGTGGGGATGCAGGGCAGGGTGTGAGTGTGGGTGCAGGGCAGAGTGGGTGCAGGGCAGAGTGTGAGTGTGGGGGCAGGGCAGAATGTGGGGGCAGGGCTGGGTGCAGGGCAGAGTTAGAGACTGGGTGCAGGGGCACAGTGCAAAGTGCTGGGTGCAAAGTGCCAGTGCTGGGTGCAAAGTGCCAGGGCTGGGTGCAAAGTGCTGGGTGCAAAGTGCCAGGGCTGGGTGCAAAGTGCAAAGTGCTGGTGCAAAGTGCTGAATGCTGGGTGCAAAGTGCTGGATGCAAAGTGCCAGGGCTGGGGCAAAGTGCTGGGTGCAAAGTGCTGGGTGCAAAGTGCCAGGGCTGGGTGCAAAGTGCTGGGTGCAAAGTGCTGGGTGCAAAGTGCTGGGTGCAAAGTGCTGGGTGCAAAGTGCAAAGTGCTGGGGCAAAGTTTCTTGAACAGTAATAGTCCACCTCTTTTCAGAATGTTTGGGGTTATTTTGTTTCATAAATATTGTGTTTGGGTTCTTGTACTTTGAAAATATTGTTTTTTATTACATCATAACAAAATAAGAATGTTAATGTAAATTTTAAGTTGTTTTTTAACATCCAGTTCATTAAATTCTTTTAAATAAACGAAAAATTTGCATATTGTTTTTTTTATCCGATTAATCGATTAATCGAAAAAATAATCGGCCGATTAATCGATTATTAAAATAATCGTTAGTTGCAGCCCTAATCATGATCACAATAAACTTCGTTGTTTCTTAAGTGGTGTTGAATTCTTTGTCTGTTAAGTGGAGCATTGAACATAAAGGCTGCCCTTAGACACGCTTGTTACTAATGTGAAATTTATAATGTGCACTTCTCATCTGCTGTGTGCTGCCCAACATACTTCCAAAGGATTCACATAAAATGCATAATTTATGACTCCTATAATCCATCGATTCAAATGGTCAAGCTACTGCCTCGCACAAATCACCAGTCTCAGCACTTGTTCCTGTCGTCTAAGGGAAGGCACAACGAAAATGGGAAAACTTTGTCCACAGGTGTATTGGGGGGAAAAATACTTCTAGTTTTAAACCTGCTTTGCCATTATAACTTTTTAGATCAAAGACAAATATTAAAACAAGCACTAAATCAATAAAACATATGTAGCATAAATTGAAAGGGTATTTTTTAAAATAATATATATTATTTCTCTATAGTTCATTTTTTGCAGGAAATTAATTAGGAATTATCACCACTCAAAATGGGAAGAGATTAATTTACTATATTTTCAATGAGAAAGGATGACATTTTCTGTACTGATGCAAACATTTCTGCAAAACAAAAATGGGAATTCCCAGTCTCCCACATAAACAAAACAGCCAGTCACACACTTTCTGAACACCCGTTTTCCCTTAACATTGGCAATTAGGCTTTATCGCGCAACTTCCATGAGCGGATCAAATAATTGTCTGGTATATATGAGCCAAACATGGTATAAAACTTTAATTAAAATGCCCTTTAAGCTACAAGTGTAGTTATGCATTCTATATCTGATGGATGCATTTTTGAAACTAAGATTCACTTGTAGATGATTCTTATAATTTGTATTTCCTAAGTTGGCCTTTTTTATAATTATTAGTTTATTATACTTTATCCCAGCGGCTTCAATGAAAGGAAGCATAAAGGAAGGCTTTCTTTTTATTGAGTGAGTGGGCCAGTTTTAAGAAATTGGACTGGCTGGGGGCAATTACCCCAATGAGGAACCAATAAGATGATGTATATGGTTATAAAAATTCAGCACCAAATGCCGTCCGTTTCACTGTACCCCTGACGAAGCTGAGCTGCATCTCAGCGAAACTCGCATCAAGTGATTTTATGATATTATCGTCTCTCATCCCGCTTAGGGCACAATTAGGAACCATCTCTTAGGACATACACTCTTTATCCATTGAGATAAAGTCTGGTCTTACTAGTTTGATTAGGGTCAGTGTCCCCTTTTTGACTATTTATTACTTGCTCATACCAGGGATGATTTGGCTTCCCCACTACTGCTCTACATAGATTTTATTTTAAATTTTATTTATTGTTTTTTGAATTATTATTTGGGATTCAATTCCCAATGATTGTACCCCCACCCCTTAGATAGTGGGTCAGTGGCTTTTTTTCAGTTGCCACAGGCCAGCCCACCCTTGATTTTGAACTAAATAGAGTCATCAGAACCCTGCCTATGCATTTTGTCTGTTTCCCCACCCTCCAACTCCCTGCCTCGTAGGAGACAGATTCAGTTGATGGCCCATTTACTGCTTCCATTGATTTTTAAGAAGTGTTCTAAGAAAGTAATTTTGTTTTCTTCCAGGAAAAAAATATAAAACATGTATATTAAAACCTGGTAACTTCATAGATATGCTGGTAATAAATAAGCAGTCTTACTGTGCGGCCAACACCTGGAATGTTTTCCAAAAACATTCAAACTAAAATGCGTGAACATGATTGGACGGGCCTATATACAGAACACAAGGGTCAAATGATCTAGGGTGTGTGAATCAATAAGTATTACATTTCGCTCAGTAGTTGATCAGGTTCCCATTGTGCAAAGGTCCTACTTTCATTAATCAGGTCATTAAAATTATCTCCTACATGTTAATAAAACAAAGCCCTGTGCAACCATCCACTGTATTTACAAGTCAAATAATGCATGATATTGGTATGAAGGTTTGTGTTCTCTTGGCGTTACAAAAATTGACAGTTATCATATTAAGAATTATGGTACACCAAAGGCCACAATGTACAGTTACATCAAAACTGGACTGTCTCCTGTGGTTGGACCATAATGCCTTACTGGGTCTACCTGCACTTTAAGCATCAGTTCCTTTCATTCACAAGCATAGCTACATTTCAGATTCAACACAATTGGAAGCAAATACAGCTGATATCATGTCCAAACAATGATGGGTATAAAAATAAGCGTTGGGAGAATAAACTGTTCCGTAAATTCTTGGTAGGTAGGTCAATTGTAGAGTTTCTACCACTATGAACAGGAAACAACAGCAAACCAGAACCTGAACACTACATACCTTGTGTTATCTGACGGCACTGAGACGTGTCAGTTGCCATCCACATCTAACTCACATTTGTTCAAGCTGAAACTGTTTAATGTTTAACAGCGTGTCTGAGTTGATAGGGATACTATGTATATAACATGCTACATCTAGGCAGTATCCTAAGAGAAGCCATTATTCAAGTAGTTGTGACATTTTTCTCTTGACTATACATAGCTTCATACTTCTAATTGTGTAATAAAGAATAATTTATAATGTTTCAGGAATTAATGTAAAACATGAAAATGATAAATCATAAAGCAATATAAAATAGTAAAACAAGACAATTACTACAATAATTAAATAAAATGTTTATAATAAGTATTGTATTTGTTAATTTTGCAAAATCTATATTCTCTTGTAATGAAATGCAGAATATTTTTGCGCTTTTTACAGAGCTTTTTTCAAAATAGGTTTCCTGGAGACAATTTATTTTCATTGTTAAATATTTATTAACGTTGATTGAGATGACAGCAGACTGTGGAAGCATGTGTTCTTGATTTGAATTTAGATTCACTCAAATGTAAAAATATCTTTCTGTCTTATAAAGTGCATGCCAAGAGGTCAGAGTAGATGGCAGTCCTTACTTAGCATAATGGGTTTAACATTTCCATGACATCATCAGGGATTCTGCAAGAGAGTCCTAGGATAATCTGTGTGGTCATTCAGCAAGGCGGTAAATATTTTATGAGGATATATATGGGAGGAAGGGAAGATGTGTCCAGAAAGGTGAAATTATAGTGATGTTCACTGTTGTGTGAAGAAGTCTATTCTCCTGCAGTATGCAAAAAAGCTCAAATTCTATTAGCGCGTGAGCTGCACTTGTAATGTTAGTGCCAAATCACTCATTTATATTTATGCAAATGTTCAAACCATTTGTAATTTAGTAATTTGAACTTCTACACTTTTCTTTAGTTAGTCTTGACTACCTGCTACCATCATACCTTATATGGGCAAATTTCCTTATTCGTCATATTTTTGTTCTTCGAAATGTTCAACATAGGCTTAATTGTTCAAGATTTATGTGCAATCCAGCCATTGCAAAATAAGCCTTTACTGTATCTGTTGTTATTATTATTCAACTAGGTAACATTTTGTTGACCAGCATCCACCATATTCTCAATCATGTTATATTGTATCTAAGAATAACAACTGATATTATTTATACATTCAAAATCAATTTTACCAACCCCAAAAATTACTGTTAGTTGCAAACCAGATATCACATTGCATATAATTTGTAGGATTGGGATAGATCACAAGTAGCTTGAACTCCCAAAAATCTTTAGCAGCACCTGGACAGCTACATGTCAGCTAGCCACAACAGAATTTAAAAGATCCACTAGGAAGCCTCCTTGATGCAGAAAATGGTCTTTTAGGCATCCTAACATTTATATGGACGCATTTCAGTTTAAAGTAACATATTTTCTTTCTATTTCTTGGCATAAGTCACATTTGGGTGTAGTATGAGATGGGACAAGAGCTGTACATGCATTTACTTACAATTCATATTTGTTAAAGAGCTGTCACAACAACAAAGTCTAGAAAATGAAACAGATTATTGTTAAAAAGCTAAGGAAAGATTAGATTTTTCAAATCATATTCTGCTGGAAAATACCATGGGATTACCAACATAAATAAAGAGAAGAGCCTCTTTATGTTCTATGTTCTATTTTAGAATGCTGTATGTAACCACATGTATTTCTATAAGTCATGCTATATAAAGCTTATATATACACCAATCAGCCATAACATTATGACCACCTGCCTAATATTGTGTAGGTCCCACTTTTGCTGCCAAAACAGCCCTGACCCGTCAAGGCATGGACTCCACTAGACCTCAGGTGTGCTGTGGTATCTGGCACCAAGACGTTAGCAGCAGATCCTTTAAGTCCTGTGAGTTGCGAGGTAACATCCTGGTGCCATGTGTTCTCCAGGTAGTCAAAGTCACTCACATCCTTACGCTTGTCCATTTTTCCTGCTTCTAAAACATCATCTTTGAAGATGAAAGACTTAAGAAACGTAAGAAATTACTTGCTTTCTAATGGAACAAGAAGTGATGGTCTGTAGAATGAAATACTACAGGTAAGGTATGGAATTTGAGGAGGCATCACTTTCTTAGTGAATGCCTATGTCCCCACAACTGATCATCATTCAAAAAAGAGTGAAGGATCTGCAGATTTGCAATGTTTAATGCACGTGAACAGGTATATGCCAATAACACAGCAGAGAGAGAGGGATCTCAGCATATGCAACACAACATAAAACGTCTAAGCATTCTTAAATTAATTAGAACAAGGAATAGAGGAATACAATGACCTTCCTTATTCTCAATCATATGATGCCAGCCATGTATTTAAGTCTGAGAAATTGCACTAATGAAGCAATTTGAAAGCTCTTGTGGACAACTGCTTGCTTTTTGAAGATTAAATGAATGATGTTGATGTGATTAATCTTAGTACGGGGAGTGATGCCGCAGCCAGAAAATACCTTGGTGATTTTCATAATTAAACTAAATCAACATTTCAAAGAAATGCCAGTGTTATCATTTGTATATTAAAATTACATTCATTAGACAGAAGAAACAAATAATTCAAGCAAACAAGATATTTCTCTGCATGCACTGAGACTTGGGTCATGCCTCATAGTGCACTCAAAATCACTATAATCTTTTCTGTTTCCATGTTCTGAGCTACAGAGGACATTTTTTCCCTCCTGAGACAATCTAAGAAACCTAAGCACAGAAAATAGCTTTTAAACTCACAAGTAATATGAAACAGATAATAAAATGCATTATAGTAAACAATATAGCCATGCTTTCCATCATTCAGATATTTGGGGAGTTAGTTTTAGACAACAGCACATATTGAGTCAAACACAACTGCACATGCAAAATGTCAATGTCCTTACTGGTATAATACATTTAACTATCCACTGTATTAACATTTGCGATATGTTGGGTTATTTTAAGAGATGTCTTGGAGAGTCCTTTTCATAATGGCCAAGTACACCCATGGCTTAGCAACCCAGCCAGGATCTTGACATACCTCAGGTTTGGCTTGCTGAGCCATGGATGTACTTGTCTATTGAGAAAGGAAAAAATTATTTATGGAAGGATCAAAAAAATATATGGGAGGAAGAGTTTGAGCCAGCTCCTCTGTAGCTTGTAGCTGGGTCACCAAACTATAAGTTAAGAAAAGTTTAGTCACCTTAAACATGACTTGTATACAAAACAAAATAAATCAATTTTCGGACATATTCCAAAAAAAAAGAATCCAACATTAAAGCACCAAATGGCTTCAGTATTGGATAGCATGTAATATTCCACGTATCCGGAAACTCCCATGAAGCATTATTAACTCCCTAAAAGAAGGGGCATGCTCCTGTGGATAGCAAAGTATCATGGAAGCTTTAGTTCTCTAACAGCTCGAGAGTTAACTGGTGGTCTTCCTTGACAGTCTCAAGCTACAGATTATATAAGGGGAAATTACCAAAATGTAATTTTATGCACAAAATAGCTAACATTAACTAAATTAACCCTTTTCATTTCAAGGTTTTTTAGTACCTATGTATTGTATGCTTTTACCATGTGTTGGTTTAATCAAGATTCTCCTTTTCTGTGTTGTACACAAACTATGCATACTTTTTTTTTCAGAAAAAATAGGTCTTTCGTTTAAAACCATTGAACCATCCAGAAAATAATAAATATGAGTGCTAGTATATAAGAAAATGATGAACAATGACCCAATTTATGTTGGGGCAACATCCCTCAATTACAGACATATCCCACATACATATTTTTATGTTCTAGAGGGCCACATCCATTCCTTTAATATCACCATATAGAGTGGGATTTTTAATACTTCTGTCTAAAAAGGTAAAGGGGAGGGGGGGTATAATTTTTCCATGCAGTGCAATGTGATGTCAGGGTGTTTTTGTGCAGAGAAGAATGAAAATTAACAATAACTTTAAAACTGACAATATACAACATTGACGCTATATTATAATACATTAAAATAGACTGATACAGAAGGAGCAGAGGGTCTTTTGAGCTTACGATCTATCACATGGGTTTCTGATACATATACAATGACACCACAGTACCAAGATGATAGAGGTAGAATTAGGAAAGAAGTAGAATTCTTCTGATGTTGAGGGGCTGATAGGACAGATGCTGACCTGCAAAAAAGGCCTCCAAAAATAGGCACAGACAATATATTACAATATTCACATTTATGTTGAGTGGAAACGTACAGCAGAATTTATACAACTGTTTGATGTAAATAAAGATATAATTATTGCAATATATTGAGCATGCTGGGACATTTCTCTCAATTTTGCTATTGGTTTTTCAGATACAGCTGGCCGAACCTGCATCCAGGACGTGTGCTATACAGACTTAATGCTTCTTTTTTTTTTGTTGTTAATATTATTTATTCCATATTTATCTGTGTAAATTTGTGAACTGTGGTTGAAATTTGCAATGAAGGGTTTTTTAAACCAATCATGCTGTCATGATTGGTTAAAAAATGTCTACAAATCACTATACCTGTGAACTGAATCCCCATATCTCGTATAACGGTAACATTGTATTTGTGGTATAAGGAAATATTACATAATTCATGATTACTATATAAATCATACTAAGCCATACTTACTGTGCAATTTATTTGGAATTTTCTGTACCATGTATGTGTAAAGCAAACAAAAATGGCACACAGGTAAATGGGAGGTTTTCATCAGATATGTCTTAGCATAGAAATGGAAAGGTACATCTAGCTAGATCTGTAATCCCACTTCCTGATCCATTTATAAACCATCTCTGTCTAGAGAATCTCATGCCAGATGTAAACATTCACACCATTTGTAACAATGTATCGTAAATGGCAAACTAGTGCTTTTTGTAAAATCAATGATATCCGAGTAAACACATATATATAAAACAAATCTAAAATATTTTTCTTTATTTTTTTCCTTACAAAATGGTGTTTGCATGTATATTAAGATCAATTTATTTTGGAATCTTCAAGATTTTGTATGATGGATCTATCAATTTTACCAAAGCATTCATTCTACTGTTCTATGAACGAGCTAAGCAATATATGGGCAACATAAGTGCAACGTAATCCCCAATATGTATGCATGAAGTGTTTTTTGGATATGCCCTGAATTCTCGCTTGGTTTTGTGTACTGGTTATTTAAAATCTAATGCTTTTAAGGTTCTGCGCTCCCTTTTCCTTTTATTTGTTTTGCTATAAACCAATCTAATGGTGTTTACTGATTAAAAAAGTATATATATATATATATATATATATATATATATATATATAGTTCCTTATAGTGAGCTTTTGAACTAAATGTCTAAAACAGTTGCGGTTATTGGCAGACAAAAACTATAGGCCAACTAATGCTGAATGAATGTATATATTTAGCAAACATTACATACATAGTTTCAATAACTCATTTTCTGTTCATTCGTACCATAGAATGTACAATGAGATTAGTCAGGCCATTGAATTGTATAATGTGGTTTTTTTACCCTGTTGAGGCTAATTAGGATTTAGTTAGATCACTGAATTGGATGTTAAAAGTTATTAGTTATTGGGCATAATCTAAATCGCTCACATTTCAGTGAAATATTACGTTCTAGCTTCGATCAGCACCAACCCTGTCATCAAGTACGTTCAGATAATTTTATAAAGATTACAAGGAACACGTACAAGCAGTCCTCACCACATTCATTTCTTTGAATTCTGCACTCCTTTGTTCTAGTTACAACAGGAGACTATTATTATTATTATTTATCGTTTTATATAGCGCCATCATATTCTGCAGCGCTGTACAATGTGTAAACAAGACATAACAAATAGTGCAGAACGAGCTTACAGACTATACTTACAAAAAACCTTTAAGTAAATTTGGAAGTGTAAATTTTCTTAAAAGTATTAGAAACAAAAACCTGCTAAAAAGTACTTCAGTTAGTTAGAAGTAGCATACCAATAACAAACAAAATAAAGTAAAACAAAATATACAACTTTATGCAAAATCTATATGTATAATGAGACACGAAGATTTGTGTCATAGGGACTGGTGATGACTATAAGGTAGATAGAAATTCTATTACCCCACTAATACGGGTACAAGTGGAGATCTAGGGTTAATGATAGCTGCATCAATACAAACTGAGTATACTTCTCCTGTATCCACAATCTAAATTATTCTAAAGGTTTCTCGGTGACTTTTGTTAACCTTGATATTTACAGTGTGCTGTCTAGTCATTTCACAATCTATCCACAGACCGTTGTTTAATAGAAAAAATAAATGATTTCTTTAGCTTACTGGATATAGACATAGACTTTCACTTCAGGGACAAAAAATTTAGCTCAACTGATGGTTGTAGGTGAAATGAGCTTATTGGTGTGTGTGTGTTCTCTGGAGACAAACTAGAACATGGAGAAAAAAAGGGGGAAAAGAAAATAGTTACTTAATGTAAAACACAAATATTGGGACTTTTAATCAATATTGAGTAGATTAGTTTGATTTTAGAAGCCAAAGCACTGTAACTGATTTTCAGTTCCTATTTGCCTGTACCAAAACGTAATTAATAAAAATGAGAGAGAAATATTGTATTAACTCTTCCTGAAAGGTTGTTCCTGACCAGTAATCACTGGGGCTCAGAAAATTATAGATTTGAAAGTGGAGGCTATATATATATATTGCTTGACACATATAAGATCTTGAACTGGTTAGATATATCAGTATCTGGAAGGTGTCAAGTATTGTGGTATACACTATAGCAACATTTAGTCTTCTAAGGGTATTATCAGATGATATCATGGACCAAGTTCTCACAAGTATGTTACTAATTATGACAGTTATTACGGGGCTCCTAAGTGTTTGCAATACCTGTGAAACCTGGCAGAGAACCAAGAGGTGGCATTTACAAGTAGGTATCACATCAAAGTGAAGTCATAGGATTAGGCATTTCAATACACACCATCTGGGATTCCAGTATTAATATATTAAATAAAGGAAGAATTTAGCACGTACCCAGTGAATACCATTAAAAAATATTGGAGATCCCATCATACTATATTACCATATATTGCTTAGCCCACCACAAATGAGATTCTCATTTGGGTTCAAATGTAGTGCAGTCCCGTTGATTCAGCTCCTTGGTAAGCAATTTAGCTATGTTTAATTAGATAGGACTCTCCAAACTTTGTGTACTTTGTGTGATGGAATCCCTAATATTTATGCCTTGTCACAGATTTCAGGAGCATACCAACCCAATCAGTGGTTGAAATTGTATGGTTTTTTCCAATGTGGGTTTGCCTACGATGAGTAACAGCATTTTACTTCTCTTAGAACTGATTTGACAAAGACTTGCATTCATTACCCTTGTGTTGCAGAGCCTGCTGTTCTAGACTCATGAGCCAGATTCAATGTCTACTTTCCTAACTGTTGAAGGTGAAAAACAATAAGTGCTATTTTCTGAGCAATTCAGATCCCAAGGCATATATAGTAAAGTAGCAAGCGGTAATAGTTTAGTGCGTGTTACTTTTTATCTTTTACAGGAGCGCTACTTTCAATTAAAAATAGCTCGTTCAAGATGATCAAAGAAAACCTCTGAGCAGCAAACCGAGAACAAAGCAATTGAACAGTTAGGTTAAGGTAAACTAGCCATAGAGTCCCTTGATACAAATTGAAACCAATACTACCTTGTTCTTTAAAGCACTGCACATTATCATCATATGTACCATTCAACTATTTTGCACTAATATGTGAGTATTTAATATGGGTAACAAATTTCAACACCTGCTTTTTGACTATCCAGAATATCTGAATAAAATGTATTATTTTAACATGTGCTATGTTTCTATGGGCCCCACTGAATAGGTTAAATGCAGATATTTCCATTAGTGTATACCGTAGCACGTTTTAGTGGTTGATGTCTAGTTTCTACATTTGTGGCTTTGATTTTAGACAAGTCACTGAATCACAAACCATACGTTATTCACTTCTGTTACAAGGTCTGGACGGGTCATTGCATTAGGCCGACAATCTTCCACTCACTGTTCTATTCCTAATTATTGCAAAATTGTCAACAATTGTATGAAATGTATCTCCATTGGAATAGTTACTGGGAGAGGACATTAAACGTGAATCTACCATAGCTATCTATCATCATCTATAAAGCTCTTGGAACCTTCACTCATCCAACCTTCCATCTATCTATGCACCCACCCATCCATCCATCTATGTACCCATCCATCATCCAACCATCCTTCCGTCTTTGTTCCTCTTTCCCATTGTCTGCCATTGGTGCATCTTTAAGTCTATACATACACTTTCAAAAAAGTTAGATATGTTAAAAAACATTACAATTTTTACAATTAATCTTTTCTTTAAATAACTTTGTGGTTTTTCATTTTTGTAAATGTTTGCAGAGTCAGAAGCACTCTTTTCACAATTATTTTCCCATGTCGCCAAACTCTGGTAACCTCTTTTTCTGACCTAAATGCATTTCTTCTGGACTTTTAACATTCAGAACATCTGTCTTCAGGCTGCAGAGCAGAACCTCAGGAGGGCCGGTTTGTGCATTTTTATTGTATGTAATAAAACTCTCAGTGGAATCAATGTGCAAGCACAGTTTCTCTTTATACCTGAGATTGTTTGACTGTCAGTGTCAGTCAATTACCCTTTCATTCAACAGTTCGTACAGGTTCTCAGATATCAATCGCTGAATTTAATGAAAAACTGCTGACTTAAGCCAAGCCAGATACATAATCATGGAATTGTTCTAAACTATATTTATTTCATACTTCTTGCTAACATTTACTTTGTATTTACCTTGTGTCAAGTATATTGCTACCATTAGTTAAATATATTATTTGACCTGCAAGGTCTTTGTACATTTTTGTTTCAAATGCTTCTGTTTTATCTTTACTGTTTCGTCGTACAGCAATATGTGATATATATTATGTGAATAAATGGTATTGATGCTGTAAAAATGCATATTTCAAGGCTAGTTGACCACAGATCACACACTCCCCAAATCTGGGCTGGTCATCAACATGTAAAACTTATATGTGTCCTGGAAAAAACACGGCCAGGTCACCCTATTAGACTACCATTCTTACTGATCTTATTAACTGTAAATTATCTATGCACTATTAACTATGAAAGTGGCTTGTACCCTTCAGAGCCTTTCTGTATAGATCAACAATCAGATAAATGAAATATACACGAAAACGAAAACACATTTTAAGCTAGAAATGGCTTGCAAAGCGTATGCAGTATGTACAAAAACCAAGAATATGAGAATTATCACAATATTTATGCATAAACACTTTATTTTGAGGTATGGCATTAATGCCAAAAATAACTCAAAGGTCATATTCAGTAGAGGCAGATTTTCATAAAGTAAGAATCTGGTTCAGCACCAAGTATCTGATACTGCTAAATCCTCAAAAGCGTTAACTATAAGCCTTGTCCTTAAGGAGAAATTAGAGATACACAATGAGAAAAAATAATTCATATCCAAACATATGTCATTTCTGACGAAAGTCAGGAGGATTGTAGGAAGTTCTGCACTGGTCATTCAGTGTTGGCACCTACAGATGCCATTTGCTTGTCCACCCAGAGAGAGAGAGAGAGAGAGAGAGAGAGAGAGAGAGAGAGAGAGAGAGAGAGAGAGAGAGAGAGAGAGAGAGAGAGAGAGAGAGAGAGAGAGATTGGGAAGCTCTTGCTGCTGGATGGTGGACTTTCCTGTGCCTGGTGTTATGCTGATTACCTTGTACAAACTTTGGTACATTTCATCTGTTCTATTTAGAATTAAAGAATATTTTATGATGAGCTCATTTATGTTCTTGGAAATGTGAGTGCATTACTTACCTGCAATACTGCTAAGCCTCCATTTGCATATGGAATTACCATATTGTTTGTCAAAAATCTCTTTTTCCCCTATGTGGATGTGCGCCCCATTTGGAAGAGTTGTATAGATTATTAAGTGTTGGAGGAACACTTATTTGGGTGCTGCTGCCTAATTAGGGAAAGTATTATTTTTTAATTTATACCAGTGGTGTGTGTTTGCTTTTCTTGTGTGTCTGAAAGGTAATCCAGAATGCAATTGCGGGCTAGTTAAACACTAGTTTCCAAATGAGGAGGTCCAAGACATAAGGCCTAATCAGGTGGCGTCTACCACAGGAGAGACCCCAGGGAATACGTTTCACCAGAGGCCAAACTGGTCACAGAGCAAGACAACAGACAGGCTTGTAAATTATAGAGTCATGTACTTCTATGTCTAATGCAGAGTCAAAATCCCTGCAGTATTAGTGCGGCAAGAAGTGTGTGCTTCTCAACAGTGTTCTGCTCGAAATCTCAAAATCCCTTGTGTGCAGGACTGCTAAGCTAAAAGTTCTGAGATCAAATACAGCCATATCCCTAGGAAGAGCCTCAAGAACGCCATGCCACCCAGTGAGCAACCTCTAGGTGAAAATATGATAATTAATTTAATGTTTTTAGTTGACATCCATACTCTATCCCCAAGGATGGAGGAGATATTCTTGGATTATGTAATTGGTTACCCTTTATTTGGCCAGGTCTTGAGCCTGGTGTTGTGTATTCTTCATTAATGAAAAGTTATCAGTAATAGCTTGTAAGCTGTCTACAAGTGCAGGGGCAGCTGTAGTGGACAATGATCAGGAAACACATTCGCTTGTAATACACAATTTATTAAAAAGGTGACTTCTATGTACCTGGATGAAGTGAGTAATTATATGCAAATTTGGCTAGTGTTAGGAACTCATAGCAATTATCCTGAAGGTGAGATGAGATGCACTGTAAATATTATTCTTTGGTCTGATTAGTTGACTTAGTTCTGGCTGTTGGTCTGAGAGTGTTAGGCAAAGCATAGAGATCTAGTAATCTTGACAGCAGCACAAATTCACAGAATCATAAAACACCCACGTCCAACATAATCTCAGAAGGAACCCTAATCAACCGTGCCATTATGCTTTTTCTGGTGCAGATGATAAGTTTTTGAGATAGTGTTGCCCTGAAAAGTTGTGAAAGCAGACTAAACCAACAAAAATTTGAACAATGGAGATCATTTATGATTCCGAGCAACAAGATTCTTCCCGTGCTGCAGTATGTGGCTCAAACATGGCCCCACTTGGCCACAGTCAGTCAAGCCATCACCAGGACAGTTTTAACCTCCATCTGGTCCTCCAAAATAGACAGAAGAATCATTACAAGCGCGGCAAAGGAATGCCAGATATACCAACTTTGCTGAGAGCTTCTTTTTGTGTGCAACTGTGTGTGTATGACCCTAAATGACACTACAAATGGCTCTGCCTGGAACTCCATGTCTTGCTTACCATTCAGTTTTCTATATATTCTTTCCAGGAGCTTACTCGAAAGGTGCCATAGAAGAATTGGCATCTAATGCAGCTGTCTGAGACTGTTGTAGGCTGATCCTCAGCTTGCTAAGAGACTACTCCATCATTGTCTTGAGGTGAAATATCAATATTCTCCAGTCCTTACTCTTCTGATCCCTGTAGCCCTTGGATATCTGTCATACCCTACCCATAGTCAGGTATTTTTCTTACCACAAAACTGCTATTTCTGCACCTCTCAAACTTAAATGTTTACTCGTGTAATTACTGTTCCTTCTTTGTAATTTGTATGATTGCCTGTTTCAGGTGTACTGTTTTGTTATTGACAGTGGCTGATGTTTGTGTTCTGCGCTGCAAAGCATGTATGTTCGGTACTTGAATAAACTTGATCAAACCAACTTTACAAATCATGATTGTGGTGAACTCTTACAATTAGGAGCATTCTACTACAGATTCCTGCCAATATGGTTGATCAGGTATATGCTGTGTTAGCAATAGCAGACTTACTAGGCAAGTACGATGAAAAAGAACTCACATTCAATACCTACAATTTGTTTACAGAGTCTATGAGACTTTCGGTAATATTCCCCTCCTCCAACTAAATAAATTAAAATAGGTCTATGAATGTCAATTAGATAAAAATGAGAGGAAAGTGCTTATAGTACCCAACAGCAAATTTGAGCATCTTGGTCACAAGCACCTATCTTAGCAATGAAACACCAATAGCAGTCCAAAGACTAGGCTGGTAAACAGTGGAAATGGATTTTTGGAAAAAAGAAATGAAAGCAACATAATCAGAATCATGGGGTATCAAAATCCAGTGTGTGACAAAAGGTAAAGCTTTTATAATCTACTCCTCTAGGCTCCCCACTCCCTCTTCTGATCAAGCAGAACTCTGAGACCCTATCTGATATGTCACTATACTTCCAGGTAATTAAAAATCACTTCAGAAAACAAAGAGATAAATACATTAAGCATAAAAAACTACATAAGGGCTTGAAAAAGTATTTGATGAGGGAGAGACCATAAGAATTTGAGAAACAAAGTGTTTATCTTACTGCTAAATCCCAATGTGAGTTTGTGTAGGGGTGGGGAGAATTTGACATTGGTCTTGGGAACGGTAGGTATATTATGGGTAATTGGATCACATATCACTCAATAGTCACCATCTCTAAAAATCATTATTATTAAGTTGTGTCACTGCAACAAGGTTTCTGATGTACTCTTGTCCCCAAACCTCACCATCTTTATCTTTACATCCACTCCAACCTACCTATACCTTCTTTCCATTGGCATGTTGCTAACAATTTCCTTACAGCTAAAATTAAACATCACTTCTCCTAACTTGGACCTCTCTACAACCTCTAGGCCTGTTTCCTCCTTCTCTTGCAATCGTTTGTCTCCTCTACCACCCTGGGTTGGTATGTCTTAGGAAAATCTACTCTTCTCTATCTACATATAACCTCTTGGGAAGACTTTTCACTTCAACAACGTTAGAATGGGTGGTTAGCAGGCAGACAATAAAAGTAGCCACAACTGTGACATGCAGCCAAATCCAAGTGCCTGTTGAAAGCTAAAATAAAATTGAAAGACAAGCTGATTTGGAAAAGTACACGTGCTAATGGTTATACAAAACAAAAACTGATCTGTTACACCATGAACCAAATTTCACAATATATTCATAATTTCACACAGTGATGATGTGCTTTATGTAGCATTTTCTTCAGTATTAACTGGCAAAATATAAAAATGCCTTTTGGAATGTGTTCACCATCCATTTCTATTAGGAACAGCCTTTATGAAAAACTATTTTCTGGTCAAGTTGAATATAAAGTCAGACTTGCTTTGGAAGATAAATCACTTCTGTTTGATCTGCTTCTGGTTGATCATTGTGTGGGAAGCACACCACCTGCTTCACAAAACTTCAGGCTGTATATTGATTCCCAGCTATTTTTTTGTGCACGTGTTAAATATCAAACTATTTTGCACATTACATGTTTGCTCGGAATGCATTTAAAATGTTTCCCAGTAGTATGCACAGTTGAAAACTAAAACATTTGGTCAGCTCACCAATGTAAACAAACAATGTTGCGGTTGGAAATCTGAAAGAAATGGGTCTATTTACTTGACTTTGAGAATAATTTTATGCGAATGTGAGTTGGCAAATAGGCCTATATATGGCTGGAGTATACCAGTATATGCAAGTAAATTGCTTGTTTATTTTCTTCTTAATCTTTCACAGTTTGGGCTAAAGTGGTATTGCTAATGTTACTCTTCAATGGAGTAATGATGGCCAGATTTTTTTCCTGAAGAAGCTGTAAAACTATGATGTTTTACTTTGACATTGTCAGGTATACTGTGCTTGTGCAAGCACAGACATTGGTGCTTTCCTCATGCTGTCAGCAAAGGTTTGTTGTACTGCTTGTCAATACGTGACATCACTTCCTGCTACACAGAACCTGAGACAGAGAATACCGTGGAGGGGGAACTGGCCAGCAATCCCAAAATGGGAAATCAGCCCCGTAACATACATATTTCTCTTTCATGAATGCCTATTGATTTTTTTACTGTGACTGAGGCAGAGACAGTAAAAGCACCATATGTGTGACATGTGTCTGTGAAACAGATACTTATGAGAATGGAAAGTGATCAGCATTCTTTGCTATAATATAATGATTACTCCAGATTAGAATGAATACACGCAAAACTACAGTAATTTCCTAATTATGAGAAATATGATAAAGCAAGCAAAATAACGACAACTTATTTTTATATATTATGTTTCAGTTTAATGCTTTGATTAAACTTGACTCTTCTACATCATGGTTTAAACTTTTCCATGTGCAAAATATGGAATCGAATAGAAATTTGCCTTTAGAATTTGTTTTCCAACCGAGAAAAAAAAAATCAAAAAGCAAACAGATAAAAGTATATATTTTTTGGATATAAATATGGTTTATTCATATACATTTTGTTTTAAAATTCAGGAAAGAGGAGCCTTGCCCTTTTATCCCATTCATCCACATTCTTTCATTTATTGATTTATATAGAGCCAGCATATTCAGCAGCCCTGTTGTTCACTGTTCCTGTTTCTACTTCCCTACAGCACTGCTTATGTTTGCACTAATCCTAGAAAATGACTTGTAATAATTTATTTCACTCTCCCCATGTCAGAAGTAATACCAGTTCACTAATGAATACAGTATTACTTCATAAGTGCTGTCACTCAAAAAGGCATACAATTAAATAGCTGTGTCTAGCCCTGTATGTCAGAGCGATGACTGAACACTTACAGTGAGGATGACTAAGCCTCTTAAACACATTAGCACCACGTATAGATGAAAATCCCCAACGCAGAACCACTGTTGGTACATCTGATGATGCTAATGATTAAATGTTGTGTCATTCTATACTCTAGTTTCCCTTCTCCTTCACTTCAGGGGATATCAACACTAGTGATTGTTAGGCGAAGCTCAATTGATTATCTTCAAAATTTGTTCTTGCTATTGACCATAATGGAATAAAAATTGTGCCTCTAAATTATTCATAATGAAAACATACACAAGAGAAATCAATACGGCACATTTGATGTAAATGGCAAATTAAAGCAGTTTATGTATAGAAAAAGAATCTACTTATTCATATATACAGTATATATATATATATATATATATATATATATACATATACTGTGTGTATATATATATATATATATTATAATGTGTTAAACAAATTAATGGAAATTATATATATATAATTATATATTTTTACCAAATATGTATAATTTTATATATATGGTAAAAAAGATATTCCCGTTTTATTTTCCCATACCAGAAGATCCTCCAAATGTCAAAAATCAAACTTGAATAAGACCAAAATAAATCTAAAACTGTTACAAGCTGAAAGTTATGTATTGAATCAATAGAGTGCATCAATAATAATTACACAGTTCAAATATATGTTTTTTTGCTGAATCTTAGTTTTTCTTATGAGAACAGCCTTGTCATGCAGATGAGCATTAATTTAAAAAATCCTTCAATATGCAAAAAGTTCTACAACCATATTTTTGGTGTTGTCATCAGGAAGAAAGAATTTAGAATAACTTTGTGTGACTGCATATTGTTTCCATTTTTTTTAGGATAAACACAGAGAGGATAATTGTGACAGAGAGAACGAACCTATTCTGTTGAGGCGGGTGAACCAGCCAGTGAGACATAAGTAAGTGGTATAAGGTCCTCTATGCTTCAGTATAGCCTGCTTTGTCTTGCCGTGTTTAGGATAAAGCTTGGCTCAACTATTCTACACAAAACATAAAATATTGGCTATAAGAAACATGTGGGGCTAATGTTGCATGGATATTTTGTACATATATATATAAAATACACTCCTACTGACCAAACATTGAGAATATAACACAATGATTTAACAGTAAATTTAGAATGTCTACATCCCAAACTCTAGAATTTGCTACCAGCATTCTACAAAAAGCATGAAGCTACACAAAGCCTCCTACTGTGTTATCTGTTGTTATCAGGTTTTATAGTTCATATTACAGAATACAGACATAACAGGAGGAACAAGAAACACAGACACATTTATTGAAAAATGTGTGGACTATTGACAGGTGACCATTGCAGTCTACATTTTTATCCGGCCTTTGAAGCATGGTGCTACTTCATATACAAGTAGACCGATGTTTTTTGTAAATGTCCATCTCTTCTCATTGACTTGTATTTCTTTTTAATATTGAAATAAAAAATATATGTCCCTTAGAGATTACAGTCTATATGGGGAATAATGTTTTCCAGACACAATCAAGAAATGAGGCAAATACATATTTTGTTGTGGTCACAGTTAACCTTTACCATCTAATATTAAAAGCTGTTGCCACATGTTCTCCTAGAGCATAAACTAAAGTTTCCGTGTGGCTCCTGTAAGTGTATACTTTAGCTGGAGTATGCATGTGGTTCTTAAATAGCACACCATTGGTAGTATTTCTGTGTTTTTATTGAAGTATTTATTAAAGAAGAAGAAAGAACTCTATCCAGGGCAGAGTTTCATCTTTTCTCATATTTGGCGCATTCCTACCCATCTGTTTGTGAGTGCAATAATATTATATTTCATTTATAATCCATTTATTTTATGTTGGCACTATTGTATATTATTTGTTGTTTTTCAAGTTGTCATGGTGTCCCTGCATCTTCCCTTTTTGGTTTTATTTTTTGCATTCATGTGATATTTTGGGTGACTTTCCTTGCTTAAACACCATACCACTGTGTCAGAGCCAGCCTTAGGTGTTCTGGCGCCCTGTGTGGACTACTCCTCTGGCGCCCCCCCATCCGAAAAAAAAGAAAGGAATAAAAACTTGTAACGAAACCCCAATCACTATATACTACACCAAACATTGATGTGGTGTAGGCCTACCACTTCATTGTCTGGCTTAGTAGTAGGGATGCACCGAAACGAATTCTGGACTGAAACCGAAGGTGCAGCATTTACCTGGCCAAAACCGAATATGACCCGCCCACAACATAAAGAAATCTAACACTTTTATTTAAAGTAAGTAACACACCAAAATAGGACAAAACAATTAAATAACAATATTATATATATATATATATATATATATATATATATATATGATTAACAGCAATCACATTCCTATCATGCCCAGGCATACCCAGATTCCAGGATGTACTCGCAGACTTGGCATGATAGGAGTATGATTGCCCTATCTACCCCTTCTCACTCTCTTCTGCCCTATCTACCCCTTCTCACTCCCTTCTCCCTATCTACCCCCTTTCCCCTGCCTCACTCCCTTCTCCCTATCTACCCCCTCCTAACTATCTACCCTTTCCCTCTTTGAAGTTCACTTACCTTTCAGGAGTCCTGCGGTGAGGGGTGCAAGGCCTCTGCCTCCCAGCTCTGCCACTGTATGGAACAGTATAGAGTGATGGGAGTTATGATGTACTTTTAGAGCATAATTAGATCATGAAAAAGACATTGGAAATGGTACAGCATAACACCCATCACTCTCACACATTTACCAATCCACACATATACTAATCCACGCATATATACTAATCCACAGATACACCAATCCACACACATACCAATCCACATGTATACCAATCCACACGTATACCAACCCACACGTATACCAACCCACACGTATACCAATCCACACGTATACCAATCCACACATATATACCAATCCACACGTATACCAATCCACACGTATACCAATCCACACGTATACCAATCCACACGTATACCAATCCACACGTACACTAATCCACACATATACCAATCCACACATATACAAATTCACACATATACCAATCCACACATATACCAATTCACACATATATACCAATCCACACACATATATACCAATCCACACACACATACCAATCCACACACATATACCAATCCACACATATATACCAATCCACACATATACACCAATCCACACATATACACCAATCCACACATATACTCATGCACACATATACCAATCCACACATACTAATCCACACATACTAATCCACACATACTAATCCACACATACCAATCCACTCTCACTAAATGCTTTCCTACCTTTCCGCTTTTCTCCTTACAGCTTCTTTTCCTCCTCTTCGCTCCTCTTCTTCAGTTCTTCTGTCCTCTCTGTCTTCTTCCGGGTCAGAGGGCACGGACAGCGGTGGGCGCGGCTTCAGTGCTGTGCGCCGGGATCTGACAACAAACCCCGCCGCACAACAGCTGTTGCCGCGCGGATCACAAGGGAGCGATATCGGAGGTCTTTAACAGACCTCCGGCTCCCTTGAGCGATTTTAAGCCGGGTTCAAGGAGATCCTTGAACCGGCTTAAAATCACTCAAGGGAGCCGGAGGTCTGTTAAAGACCTCCGATACCGCTCCCTTGCGAGCCTGCTCCTCCAGCGGCGGACATTACTGTCCGTCTCTGGAGGGGTGCCGGGTGCCCCCCTGATGAGCGGCACCCGGTGCGGACCGCCCCCCCCGCTAAGTACGCTACTGGCGGCAGCGGACCCCGCGGCGGCGCCCCCTGGGGTGTGGCGCCCTGTGCGGTCGCACAGGTCGCACACCCCAAAGGCCGGCCCTGCACTGTGTTTTTCTAGTAGATTGGGCTAAAATAATAGAGCTAGAACACTTAAAAATGACTAATATCTGGCTGGCACGTATACAGTGTATAGTGTGTCCCTTAAACATTTACTTTGTTCACAAAGGCCACCTCATGTGACCCAAGGAAGCTCCATCTTGAAATGTTGCCTAGGAAGTACTTCACCAGGCTATTGCCGGTGTGCTGGTAAGGTGTTGTGTGTTTAAGGGGTAATGTATATATTTAGATATGTATGTGTACTTGTGGAATGTGTATGTATATATGTATTTGCATGTATAAATATAGTTTATGACAGTATGTTTACAAGGTGGTGTTTACAGAACCTTAGAAACAATATTTGACGGCTGATAAGATCCATTAGGCCCATCCAAACTGCCCATTTTTTTAATGCTATGAAGACTCAAACTTTAATCGTTCCTTGGTCTTGTCTTCAGGACAGCGTTATGCGTATCCGATGCATGTTTAAATGCTCTTATAGTATTAACCTATCCCACTGGTCATGTATGTGTGGAAGAGTTATACGTGTGTTTATGCGTGTGCATAAATGATTAAGTGAGGGTAGTCACAGAATTGCTGGATTTTATTAATGTGATTCTGCAGATTACTTCTTTATGGCCTTGATGTAGAAAAAATATTTAAAGTCCTATTTACACAACGACTAATACTAATTCTTTTTACCTTAAATAATACATGTATATCCCAAAAACCTCCCTAACATGGGTGATCAGGGTTACAGGGAACTTAGATATTCTACAAATTATTTTGTTTTGCCATTTTTTTACCCTGTAAATATTTAAAGCTAAAGTTCAAAAATGCTTTTGTAAGTACTTTCCTGTTCATAGTTGTTAGATCATGCCTCAGCCAAACATTACTTTAAAAAGTTGTATATTTAATGGCCGACATCACAGCCAGACATTTCTCATTGATGCTTATTTTAAACTGATGCACATTTTATTACTTTGATACTGTTATCTCCTAAAACAAAAGTAGAAAGAGAGCCCAGGTTACTAATATTGATGCAATAACTCTAGGTTTTCTTGTTAGCCTGGACATAATGCAGGCAATATTATTCATTATTAAAGAGAAAACTACTGCTGGATGCTAATTCGCTCACGGCTTTCAACAACTATGTCATCAAGTTGTGGCAGTCTTTCAATTGATTTGAATGCGGATTTTTTCTAAAATGTGTCAAATTAGCATTAAATGTGCAATTTATTATTTCCCAGCATTACAAGTTGTTTTATTTAGCAACCCAGTTTGCAGAAAAACGGTCCCCGCGCTTCTCATCTAATGTGCTTATTATGTCCAAATATGTAATTAAAGGTCACTTGATGACCTCCGCCTCAACTTGTTAGTTAGATAGCACTTCTGTCTTTAATTTTCATGTGCCGGGTTTGCCAGGCACTTCTACAGATGCTGAGCATTCCATCCTGAAGGCTCCACTTTATCATCAGGTAATTAGTATTTTCATTAACTTGCTTATTGTCAAAGAAAATGAGCCTTGATCATCTAATTTTTCCTCAATGAGTTGAATATTGTAATATATCTATAATTAATGTACTTTATGCCACAAACGTGTAATGGAGTGGAAATGTGAATCTGCTCCCAGCAGTCACTGTCAGTAAATGTTTGATGAATAAACAGAGAGTTTCTAATGGGAATGGTGGCAACTTTTATAAAGCAGACACAATAAAGACTTTATTAACAGTGTTAAGAAGCATTCTGGGAAATGGAATTAAAGGCAGCATTATTACTGTATACAGCGTGTGCGAAAAATACAATTTCATTGTCCTGTTAACTATTTGTTCATTGAGAGTTTGCAATGTTTTTTTATATTTTCTTTTGTTGAAGTGTTTTATTTCATTTTTCTTCAATATACTTTGCATTTCCTAAATATACTTCTCTGAATGCACATCGTGTGTTTTATATGTACTTATCCAACACAACGTTTTTAAGGTTGGCTTACCTATTTTAAATGTTTGACCTATGTTTTTAAAAAAAAAATCATTTTATTGTTTTTATTGTTTTATTCATAAACTCCTTTTTTTTTTCAAACGTTACATTAGAAATGCAATTATCAAACTTGTCCCAAGCGTATTAGTGTAAAATAATACCATAGGTTAATACATATTTTCAATGCCCAGCTAGGTTCCATGAGTTAAACAAAATACTAACATTTATTTATTTATAAAATATGACCTCATAAATATTTACCATAGGAATTTATGCAAAACGAGAGGTGCAATTAAAGCAGGCTTTTTTTTTTTTTGCGATATCACACTTATGTGTTATCATGGCTATGTAGCAAAAAACATCAATTAACTGGAAAGCATTAATAGCAATTATAATGTCTAAACACATTACTAACACGTCTAAATACATTAATTATTACAGATTATGGTGTATTAAATTAAATATATGTGTGTGTATATATATATATATATATATATATATATATATATATATATATTACACACACACATATCCTTTTATTTAATCATGATCCTCCTTTTAACATGTCGCATACTCACACAAATTGTATATGACTTTTAAGGACAGATATAGTTTTTTTCACAGGATTTATTCACAGCCAGTGCAACCCTACACCCAGTTCAGCAACATTCCCTTAATACAGTGATACATGCATAGGATTTTTATGTTTTGTAGGACAGAAACGCTAAGTTTAATTTTAATTAATTTTAGATTTCTAATGGGAAGGGTACAAGGGACAATTTTTACATTTCTTATATATTTTTCACTTTTTTACTCCACTTTTTTTTAAAAAAAAATTCTTTGGAGTGTTTACTTTTGTTGTTGTTATTTTATTGTATTTATTTCATTTTTTCCATTTTTACAAATATATATCTTTTATTTTTCTTAAAAACAAACTGATGCCCACTGCCACAGATCACAGTGTTGGGGCCATCAGGGATTCCAGTGTATGAGTGTAGCCAAACATTCTGGAAATACTTTTGCTTTTTGTTTCCGACAGTGTCTGTATCAACAGACAGATTATGCCCAACATTTCAGCATCCAATGTTATACTTCATGTGTTAGCACGGAGTAAGCAATGCTGGCTCTTGCTGACAAAGGAGACTGCAGGCTGACATAAAGCTCGTTTGAGCAGGGCCCTCCTCACCTGTTGTCTCTGTAAGTCAATTTGTTATGTTACATACTACTTGTTATGTCCTGTCCACCCATTATACAGCGCTACGGAATTTGATGGCTCTATATAAAACAATAACTACTACTACTAATAATAATAATAATAAGGCTGCATGATCTTCTGTGTTTGTACCATGCCCCTTAGGAAACAGTACATCCTAGGGCCATTAAGGTGTTGTAATACATTAAGTACAAAATCATTTTAACCAAATGTAAAAATATAATACAAATATTTGTAACATGCATAATTGTTAAGAACATGTAAATAACAGTAGATAAGTCATTACAACAACAAAATATTACATTACCCCTCTATCATTAAATGGGTTTGGAATAAAAACCAATGATTATATTTGGGGCTGCAAATGCTCTTGTAGGAACAGAAACTTTTATGTGGTTGTTACTTTTATTGTTTGCAAAAATATAGATTTTTTTATGGTCATTTCAATCAAATCAGCTCTCAGTCATTAGCTTAAGCCAGGCATGTCCAAACTTTTTTCGAAGAGTGCCAGATTTGATGAAGTGAACATGTGCGAGGGCCGACCATTTTGCCCGACATTCTTTGAACCATTAAAATTAAATGCAAATTTAATTGGGCAACTTATCTGTGGGGCCTTATCAGTCCGGAATGCGGGCCGCAATTGGTCCGCGGGCCGAACTTTGGACATGCCTGGCTTAAGCCTAGCTGTAGGTGATAAAGGAGACCTGCTCAGAGACAGTTCTCCACCAAAAATACATCACAGATAGGAAGACCCTTTGATGTCCCCCACACACACAGTCTTTTGAATGCCCATGAAGGCATAGATTTTTGGGCATATGTATCACACATTTCTCCAGTCAGGGACTAGACTTACTCATATACATTTTTGGAGTGATGGCCTGCCCCCTCCCCAATCCAGGTGCCCCAAACAGCTGTCTGACTTTCCTGGCACCAAGACTAGCCCTGTATCTATTCATCATTGAATTGTATTAGCTGGGGTTTGCATTATCACCAATTACAGAGTTCTAGTTACTGTGGGCCTCAGAATGCGGAATATGGCCTATTCATATGCAAAGCATGTTTATTGCATGCATGTTAAAATATATTTTGTGCATATGCTATGTTTCAGTGAATAGTCAATCAATAGTGAATTCATTCAATGTAATGATGAGTGATATGAATCTGTATGAACATTGCAGTTCCACAGTTTGCATTTGGAACAATAAGGGCGACCATATCGATCAATGGTCATCATGAACACTCTGAGCTTCCAGCCTCATTCGCTGGCATTCCTTTTTAAACAACTTTCACACCAAAATGTGTTACTTCAAGCACCTCCTTTTATGAGGAATTGATGATTAGAGTTAATCCAAATCCAAGGTGGCTCTTTATCATAACATCTTTCTCATTATCCATGAATAAATCATAATACATGCAACCCAACATAACATACCCCATGTAACGTATTTAGTAACAATTAGACTCATGAAGGTTGGCCTGTGAGATATAAACTAAAATGTCAAGATGCATAGTGGTTATTGATGTTAAGGTCGCATCAATAGCTTCTGAACAAATCCTTCATTAGTACCATAACCACCAAATGTCTTTAAACATCCGAATACACGAAGTTAACCAATCCAGTGATATCTGACAAACATGGTATACCTTTATGAAAAATATAAACATATCATTATATATAAATTAATACTAGAACTAGTAATTCATAGGTACAGAAGGAAGATACAAATTACACTCGTATAAGAACAACAACTATCTAATGAACAGTGGCTAATAAATCCTTAAAACTGAAAGCTTACAAGACAAATTTGTTAAAACAGCAGAAAAGGGAAATAACTGCATTTAATCATTTTGAAAGAAGAAAAAAATAACATGAAAAGATATTACAGAGGAAAAAGCATAATGTAATGTGCTAACTGGTTCAATTTGTGCTCTATTCCTTGAATTAAGAAGAGTTGTAAGATCGGTAAAAATCATTCTAGCTTAAGGGAAGTCTTTGATGTTGGATTTATTGTGCTATTTTGTTCTAAAGATCGCCATATTTCATTTTGCGAATTAAAAGTAGTTCTTTACATTGAAAGGGATGTATTATTGTATTGGCTATACAGAAAGCATTACATGCATTATGTATACTATCAGAAACGCTACCCTACAAAAACATTGCAAGAAAAATGCTATTTCTACCCCAATATGTTTTATTATGTAACATTTACCTGCTACAGAAAAAATAAAACTTGCTTGAGACAATGTGCTTGTTCAGCGACATCTTTACCAGGGGCAAAAGAGGCACCTTCCCTGGGTATATGACATACACATCCCAGCACCTGGCAGGCGGTTGCATGCAACAACCTAACCATTCTGCCCCACCAAAGGAAGATTTCTAATATCATCAAATGTCTCTATGTGTTCAACTGTTGACAGCGTTCAAGCTTTGGGAAATTATGTTTCCCCTTTCAGCAGGCAACAATCATCTAAGTATCCAACAAGTGTCCTACTGTAAGCTTCTGCTAAATGGGTAGAGTGCAAAAGAAGTATTTTCTCACCCAGTATGTCATTCAGTGACCCACAGGAAAACTCATTTATATTCATGGAGCTGTAGATACCCAACAGTTGTAGTCACCTGATGGCCACCCTCAAGGCACACCAGTAAGCACGCGGCAAGAAGCTTATGCATAATGTAGTTTCTGGTCCTAAGAATACAGCTTTGTATCACCTCCATACCTATTTCCAGCATTGTTTTCCACTAATAAAGTCTAAAAATATTTTTTACCATTTATAATAAAAGTAAGTACATTTTCCAGCTTCAATTTACCTTACAGGGTCCTCCATGAGGCCTTTATATAGCGTGAAACACATAGTGCAAAAGTTGCTAGGATATTACATAAAAAATAATCACCAATGTTCTATAGAGGTACTACCTTCTAGCAGCTCCATGTTCATTTAATTAGATCTCTTATACTGAGAAAAAAAATGCGCTCTTAGTTATTAACATAAGTAAACAAAAGATTTCTTCACCATTACAAAAGTAGCAAAGGGGAAACCTATTTGGCAAACTGCATTAACAGGATTTGTCCATGCTTCAGATATATCTAGAATAGATAATTCACTCATTTACATAGAGATGTTCTACCCAAATGAGATATCTTATTTCCATTAATAAATAATTAGGTTATTATTAGGGATCATTGCATAAACTCTAGCATGACGTTGAATGACTGCTCCATGGGTAAACTGAAGGAAAATCATTTCAATTCCGCTTTAGCATATGCTACGATAACTCACCGGGGATATTTCTCATTTCATAGAATCGCATTGCCCTGCACTTTGGGGCTTATTCACTAAACTGCGTCACTCAGTGTCTGTCAATTTAAATATTAAATATTCTTAACTAAAATCAAAAAGTGATTGTCTGCCAAAAGACACCAAATAAAATATTAGCAGTACATAGTATAAATGGTTATGTCTGCAGCTTAAGATATAGCAAGCACAAAGAAAGTGAATTCATTTGGTTTTGTGTCACACACTAGATCTACAAAATTGTCTTCTAACTTGTTAGATGAGTTCCATCATGTTCTTTCATTTTTCTGTCTTCCAGTTTTTGTCCCCCCTGGGTGATGTCTTGAACAAATCCCGGTGCACCAGCTATGTCACAATGCACAGATTCAATTAGAAGAGCGGCTATCAGGGAGAATTTCCACAGGAGCTCTCAAGGCAACGGACAGTCTGGCAGGACAGCTGAGTGACTGCATGCTGGCCGGCTTTCTGATTTTATTTGTTACTTTTCCACAATGTGAAGACAACTTCACGGACCCTAGAACAGAGTGACCAGATATCCCTGTTTTTAGAAGATAGTTCTGTTTGTTATTTGTCCTTGACATCTTAAGCCTAAATGGAAATGACATTTCGAAATAATTCTGTTTTGTGTGCTTAAAATTGTTTAAATGCCATAATATATATATAATATACCGTAATCAGTTATATTAAGAACCCTAACCGAACTATTTTTAACTTTTTATATAGCATCAACAATTGATGAAGTGCTTCTTATAGTAAATACATTCAAAAGGTGCGACAAAACGAATAATTAAATTATTTTTAATTATATTTTCACATAGTAGCTCCTGTCCCTATTAGGTGTTTAAAGTAATGTGTGACACAAAACGACACCATTTGCCCATATCCACTTTCTTTGCTGCTGTTATGTAATCGCATACAAATGTCCTTGGATTTTGCTTTAAAATAGAATAATTCTATTAATTTGCCCTAGTTTTTACTTTCAAATTTAATTTTAAATGGCAGTCACCAGATTAGTGTTAGGAAGAAAAGAATCATATAACAATGACAATTATAATGGGGGTAGATTTATGTCATGTAAAGTAAAACAAACATAGGTTTGACTTTGATGGTACTTTAAATCAAGGAGCCCATCTTAAGGATGTACTGATTGATCTTAAGGGTGTGATTTATGCACATTACTGTGTATCTAAATAAATGGTTATTGTTATTTACATATACAAGTTCCTTTCATCGTGACCACCCTGATCAGGAGGTATCTACTTATGGTTGGCTTGAGTAAATTTTATTTACTGAATATGGAATATGATAGAGGTATATAAATCAATAAATAATAATAAATAATCATAATTTCTAGTAGGTTCACAGTTATGATTTCAGAAAAAACTATTTAAAACTGAACACTAATGATGCCTTCTACATGCTGCAGTTTTACAATAACAGTAGTAGAGAGAGTCATTTCATAAAAAAATAAAACAAAAAAGCAGAAAAGAATTTCAAAATATAAAGTGCCACAGGTAACGGGATCGAGCCCTCACTGTCCAATGCATATAATATACAACACAAAACTATACCATATACACTAGACAATCAATCAAAATATATATTTAGTTTTTTTCACTGATAAAGGCCATTATGGGGGAAACGTTGGCTCAATAGAAGATATTTTGATTTATTCTTGAGTGTGCATGATATTTTTGTATTCTTCATGCTGCAGGACAGCCATTGACATATATATTCATAGTTTAAGTAATTCAATATAAAAATTATACTTACTTTTGAGTAGAGTGACCATTTTCATTGGACAATTACCAATTTAGATTCCTGGCCACCATTTTAGATTTCTGTCCCACAGATATTTCTCTAGAATCCCTATTGAAGATATGAAATATGTGTCAGCCAATTACTTTGTTGAATGTTATCTTGAAATAGCAATACAGAGTGTGAGAAAAAATACATTACAAACATGTAACAAAAATATATATGAGAAAAGTTTTCCCAGATTTCACTTACAAAATTTGTCGTTTTTAAGAGAGCTCTGTAGTATGTACAGGTCATCAGAATTTTACATTTAAATGGCCATGCTGTATTTATAGTATTAGGAAATGGTATGAACAACATAAAAATAATGAATGCCTTTACATCAATGTGATTCCGTTTCTCAGTACTATCGTTTTCTAAATAGGAAGTGACCCCCATATGCCAGCAGAATCTGGTCAAACCCATAGGAATTTTCTAGGCCACTATGACTCACTATTTTATTCACTAAATGTTTATCAAAATGCTAGAGAACTATGGCAATGTTTGTTGGCAACCTTGGCTTAGTTTTTTCTAAACTCAATGAAATTCATGACTCAAATTCTTAAGCAAATCATAATCAAATATATCAAACAATAATTTGTTACTAAAACTACTGGTTTTTACAAAATCAAGCCCATGATGTTATATATTAAAAGCCATAGTGGTGTAAAGTTTGAAAAGTAAGTGGTATTATCACCACAGCTAACAATGGAATGGCCGTGCTGACTAATCCATTAATTACAAAGTTTTGCAATGAATCAACAGGCAGTAAGCTAACAATAAGGAAAAACTTTGATACATTTGTTGGTTCTTATGTTTCAAGTATTATGTTTATACCCCATTTTTTTTAGGGTAGAGAAATTCATGGGTCTGTGAGGGAGATCAAAAGAACTCCCGTGATTGACCCAAAAAGCTATAAAAATGATCAAGGTCTGTGCTGCAAAAGCAGAATCAAAGCAATGTATTAAAGCATAGCACCACACTATGACTCCATATCCGTGTGTTATGCTTCAACACAGCATGAGTTGTTGGACAGGTAAGGTAGGTGAATGGTCCTTCAAACAGCCTTGCCCTACTTATACCATGCCATCCAATGAAGGTACCCTTCTTTGGGCATCTCAAATGTTGATGGGTATTTAATCTGTGAACATCATTTCATTTATTGGGGAAAGCAACAGATCCACTTAAAAAAAAACAAAAAACCCCCCCTTGGTTTTAAAAAAAAAGGGTTAGCATTTTTTCCTCTAACAAGTTTTCTGCTGAAACAAAGGAAGATGTTTGTTTTTACTCTTTATAGTAAAATGTATCCAAAAATGTTTACTGAAGATAATAGTCAATAAATCAATAAACAAGTCAATTAAAGTAAACCAAACTGAAATTATAATTTCGTATCTATTCCAAATATGACAAAATGTAAATTAACATGTATGATCAATACAAAATGTTATTCTAGGCTAAAAAAAAACATTTATGGTACATTCTTTCTGCCAATAATGTGTTTAGAATTTATTACCTATGTATGTTTAGCAAATAATATAAACTACCATTAGTTACGTGCACTGATTTTTTTAAATGATTCATACAGATAACTTCCTAAAAAAAAATATGATTTGTATTATATATTTGATTATTTTGTTAACTTCACTCATATAAATTACTATTTAAGATTTTATGCAAATTTTGTAATTTGGTAATATAAATAAGGATTTCAGATGGTATTTTTAGAGTTTTTCTAATATATATATACACATTTATACAGAGCCTTAAAAAAATCTGAAATTAAAATTTCAGGTTTCTAGTTAAGCATTAAAACCAACACGAAAAATTAATTAAGAAAATCAATGTATAAATCAACATTACTGATACATCCAGACATCATGCTTGTAATTATACTTGATCCTGTTATTTCACTATATTTTATCATATTACAGATTAGAATCCTATAATGACTGTTTTTTATTTAATCCTTAGATGAGATTGTTGGATTGTTGCAGACTGCAGCTGCCTTGGTTTTTTTTTTTTGCCACCAAAGGGTTAACACAGAGGAAGAAAATCCTTCTGTCTGTTTAAGAAGCTGTGTTCTTAGATGAGCCACTTGTTTCTTTCATAATATTTCCAAATAAAGGCATGTGAGACCAATCAAATGTCAACAATGGCACCAAATAGAGTAGGAATTAGTCACACCGGTGCACAGCTCTCTGCATCAATGAATAGCACTCTAGAAGGCCATTGAATGAAAACCCATTTGCCTCTTAATCCAGATGAATAATTAATGATAATTATCATGCTGCAGTTATTATATGTGATAACAATATATCCTTAAGGTGAATAAATTCCGACTGCCTTCGTGCAGAAACAGCAGTTCATAATCCCGGCAAAACATATTGATATAATTATTTGTAATAATGAAGAAGAAAAGAAAGCTTTAAGGTTTGAAATGAAATTTAAGACGTGTAGAAGAATGGAGACACATTTCTCTGGATCGTTTGGTAATGGCTTTGTCCTTGTGAAAGAGCTCAATAAAATTATGTATACATGTTACACATTTTATCAGCTCGAGTGCTGTGTAATCACTGCAAGATTATCATGTTTCTTTCGGGAGGATAACGCAGATACAAAATGTGCAGCTGAACAACCATTCATCTGAGAAAAACATTTCTCCGATAAATATCCTCGTGCATGCTATCTTTTCTGACTGTTGTGTATTTAGGGTCAATAAATAAAGGAAATGATTTTGAATCGTTCCACACAATAGCGGGCGATAATATGCAGGGCTAGTCACATCAAAAATTAATCACAGTTTTAAATTTGAATTTATTTCGTTTTTTCGCATTAATTGCAGATAGGATATTTAGAAAATTAGAAATACAGCGCACATGATAACCTTTTGTTCTAATTATAAAAAAAAAAATTAGAACAACTAGATTGAGACTAATCGGTCATCTATTGTAAAATTAAATCTTGCACCGAAGGCTTCTTCCCACCTGGGACATGGGGCCATGCGTGACATCATGTATTGCTTTGCTCACATTGTATGGGCTTAGTTGTATGAGATGGGGAATTCCTCCCAGAGAAGCCTGTCTCCTCGTTTTATCCCCATGCACAGTACCTGGTTGCTTACTAAGCTAAAGACAGTCCAACAGAACAGGAAAGCAAATTAAGAAGTGTTGGTATTTATGCATATCTACATTTCTCTGTCCCATTACAATATCAAATAACATAGTTACCTCTAAGGGAAATCAAGGTTATGGCTACTGGGTGGCTCACCAAAACATAGACACATATGGAATCAATCATTAAAAGAAGAAGTAGTGTTTTAGCCCACAAAGCCCCCTGAAATGCTTTTAATTTATTTTAACCCCCTTCTGACTGGGAACAGGACATTTTTTAAATAGATGTTAACCCCCCAGGAGAAGGGGATGGGAGAGGGCTTATAGTTGAGGTCTACACAAGGTGGTGTGGAATTGTTCCCTCAGCAACTCATATATTGGTGAGCTTGTAAGCTTATTTGTGAGTGTTAGCATGCAAGGGCAAATTACCACTGCCGGATCCAGTTAACTCCTGACTCTACCAACCACTGGACTTCTTAGTGAATAGACCAATGGCTGTTATAAAAACAATAATTTCCACACTTCTACCTCACAGACGAGTATTTGAAATGTGTGACACCTTCCCACATCCATAAACTAGGATACTATCAAGTCAGTTCCACCCCTTGTTAGGCGGATGCTCTATGATTTCAAAAGCTTCTCTTTCCTCCCACCAGTGGCACTAAACATCAGGAGGAGGGATACACTGCAGATCTGGAGCTGCAGCTTCTCCCTAAGAAAAATGGGAGGAGTTTAAATATTTCCCCTAGGTTTGAAGAATGCATATTACAGCACTTGCTACGTACTTTAACACACAATACACGTTGTTGAATAAAAAGTCTCGGACACTGAAGTGTCCCTTTAACACTTGGATGTGTATATTACTGAAAGTATTTTTGCAGCCCAGTCAGTGCTGTTTGCTGCTTTTAACCTAGATATACTGTATTAACAGTATAACATCACAAAGTACAACATCTTGGCTGGAATAGGGATTTGACTGGATTTAGCTGAAATATATAGTTCTGTTCTAAGAAAAAGCCACTGAGGAGTTCTCATTTCCTAACTTCCTGCATCTCCCTTTTGCCGTTATCTGCATTATATATGCTACTTTTTCTCCCCTGTTGTCACTTTTATTAATTTAATGAAAAGATATGGCGAACAATTCAAGCAGATTTGTATAATACAGCATTCTGTATGCAACCGTATCAGCCAACGATGGGAAACACTGAATGTGAATCTATACCGATCTGTAAAGAACGATCTCACATTTGGACAGTAGTGTAGTTATATTTCCATAATTGCAAGCAGCTAATTCTAAATTATTTTTGATTTGCTTTTTATTCAGTGAAATGGGATAATTAGCCCAAACTGTTGTCTGATAAGACAGTTTGCATTTAAATAATTTGTCAATCGTCATGACGTAAAAGCCCAGAAAGCTTTGCAGGCTGGAAACGATCTAAACAAGATCCATTACTGAAAATTCTTGTTACCATTCAGCCCATGTTCCTTAAATGATATTTGGTTTGTAGTCATCCAAAATATACTAACATTTTAACATCTGGTATCCTGATGTGAATTAGAGATTAAAGATCTTGAGATGCGGTGGCTGATCTCTGGTAGAAGACGTTGTTGTTCATACCCTAACGTACCAGAAACAAAAACTATTTTTACGTTGGATCTCTTGCCTTTTTTCCTCCTATTTTGAAATGAATGTTCATAATAGCTTAGTAAATCCATTTCAGTCTGTTTCGTACAGAATAATTACTGCTGCCAGGGAAACAGTCTGTATCATTTAAAATATTTAAAATAACTACATGTTATTATATAAATATTTGCTCGTAGAGTTGTGAAATGATAAATAATAATAAATAAATAAATAATAAAGAATTATTTTATTTATTTTATTTTTATTTTGTAATTATGTACATTTTTCTAGGCGTTGTTTTAGTATTGCATGGTTCAGATTGTGTGCTTTTTTTGTGCATTTGATATCCTTGCATCTGTCTTTTTTTTTTTTTACATCTGTGAAAGGGATACTGAGAGATGGTTGTGGAGAAGTTTGAGATTCACAATCAAAGTCTATAGGTTGCCAAAGTGGAGCAGCATTGGTACTTTTTAAAGGAGTGAAAACTCAATTGCTTTCAGTGGGATTTTTGCTTCTTTAATAAATGTAGCTCCTTTCATGTTCCAGTTTGCCCCAGATATGCAGCTAGGAGAATTTGATGAATGGACCCCTAATGACTTCTTTTTCCATCCCTGAGCTCTATGGGGAACATGTCCAGGAAGCAGATATTGTGCTGTGGGTGAACTCTGCAAACTGACATAGATTGAATAAGATATGTGTGATTGTAACGAGCATTCTAATCTTCTGTGGCATCATTTAGTTATGCCGTATATGCAACACGTGCATGAGTTGTGAAATCTATTTGAAATGCATGATATTGATCCGAAAAGCAAGAAAGAAAACCTGGAAATAAAATTATGCAAGAGTTATACCCTTAAGTCTTCCCACGGCTTCACTGGGGGAACTCATAATCCGTATGTAAATTATATTACTCCTTGTTGAATTTTTATTGAATATTGGAATACATACTTGTCCTAAATTTTAACACAGCCATGTACAAATATTAAATCACACACAGACATATGTATCATGATATATTTGCCTTTCCTTAGCAGGTACGTCTCCTATATAATTTAAAGAGGTCCTGCCACATAGCCATGCTGCTCTAAAAAATTGGCCTGGGTCACATAATATGATGTTACATGACTCTGCTGTAAAAGTGCGGCAGCTCTAGGCAATGTAAGTGTGTGTTAGAGTGAACATGTGTTCGTATGTGTGATATAGTGAGTGTGTTAGAGTAAATGTGCGTGAGTTAGATTGTGTTAGTTATAGGGGTAGGGGCTAGGATGTGTGTGTGTGTGTTATGTGCCGCTCAATAAGGTAAAACATATTTGGTTCAGAACAAGAATATTTTGCCAAGTCCAGTCATTAGCATGACAGCGTATGTAAATGACCTGCTTCCCTGGGGAGCAATATGTTTGATAGGATGTTGGTTAGCTATGTCACACTAGACTGCTTTACCAAATATACAATGTGTTATCCTGATCTGTAATTATCAGACTTTTTTATGATTGACTGACCTTCAATGCTATGTAGATGGAAAGCGCTACAAAAATTACTTTTGCCTCTTCTGCAATCATTGTATAATTATTGGAATATAGTTTGGTATCGCTGCGGTTCTCGAGTATGTTTTGTAATGAAATCCTTGAAATAAAAAAGTTCATGTTTTTGTCTTGATGTATTCTGTTACAGACTATTGAAACATACTGAGATATTACGATGGAAATATTCTGAACCGAACGCCACCATTACAGGAGCTACATAATTTTTTGAAGTGCATTTACTTAGACTGTTTGCTGCATCAACTATAAGCGCGCACAAATTTAAACTATGCTTCCAATGTTTCTCCTGTAACATTGCTGTGTTGTACCACATATAGATAGCTTGCATTCCATATAATAAAAGTATGGGAACCATAAAAACAGCTGTCATGAAATCCTTTAAGAGGTACACAGAATTTGACAGGGTATGGGGGTACTGGGGTGGTAGCTTGGGGATTGGATGGGACATGGTGGAAAGGGTGAGTGTGTGATACTGGATTGGGTCTGGTGGAACTGGGGTGGCGGTATGAGGATTGGATGGGGCATGGTGGAAAGGGTGAGTGTGTGATACTGGATTGGGCATGGTGGAACTGGGGTGGTGGAATGGTGATTGGATGGGACATGGTGGCAAGGGTGAGTGTGTGATACTGGATTGGGCATGGTGGAACTGGGGTGGTGGCATGGTGATTGGATGGGACATGGTGGTAAGGGTGAGTGTGTGATACTGGATGGGGCATGGTGGAACTGAGGTGGCGGTATGAGGATTGGATGGGACATGGTGGAAAGGGTGAGTGTGTGATACTGGATGGGCCATGGTGGAACTGAGGTGGCGGCATAGGGATTGGATGAGACATGGTGGAGAGGGTGAGTGTGTGATACTGGATGGGGCATGGTGAAACTGAGGTGGCAGCATAGGGATTGGATGAGAAATGGTGGAAAGGATGAGTGTGTGATCCTAGATGGGGCATGGTTGAACTGGGTGGGGTAAAAGTGGGATATCATTTTAGTTACTACCATTGTTCTGTCGCCATTTCATAACTACCTGCAATGTGACTCATATGTAAAATAAAAAAATATATTTTAATTTTTAAAAATACACATATTTAACATATTAGAAACTAATATATGAATTGAACAAATAAAAATATAATGCCTCCATATATGGGATAACAATGAAGGGTTTTTAATGTCTGTATTTGTTTTAGGTATGTATTAAATGCAATGAAGTGCCAGTTCAATAATGATCTATTTTTAGACATATCATTGACAACCATAAAAATTAAATTATGCAAATGATCAATTACTGCTGAACCTAAAAATGTCCTGGAAAAAAACCCTAAAATCATACAATTAAATATTGTAACAAGCACAGTCCGTAGTCATTACTATAAAACAGATGCAATTCATGCATTCTCCTATTCAGCATGAGCTGTTTTAAGTAGGATTAAAAATGCTTACTCCCAGGAAAACTCCCAATAATTATAGATCTTCAAAATGTTGCCCAAACAGTACAATAAATTACATTATTCAACCGAATGTAAAAATGCTTATTTTAAGAAAGGCAGGAAAATGTGAGAGTTTAAAATGACTGCACTTGCAAAAAATATATCTAAGTTCTGCTGTGCAAAACCTTTAATCATAAGCATTAAAGCGCAATCCTTCTGAGAAAGGCGAGCAACATACTAAAGTGTACATTTTTCTAGTCGCTTTTGGTGCTGCCAGCTATTTTTCTCATAGAGGTGATGCTGATGTGAAATGACATGCGCACCTGTTGTCACCATCTTATGGTAATTAGCATGGTGCCCTAAGTAGAGGCAAGGGCATGAAATCCAAACACAAGCTATTAACATATTGCAGCTGTCATCAGTTGGGAAAGCTAATGGAAGCGAAGGGTTTGCTGCACACAACTGCATACCGTGGCTCCTCTATCATCATTCTCCATATTGGGGTCATTGGGGAAGGGAAGACAAATGCCGTTCGCAGTCAGTGAGGAGTGAAAAAAAAAAGCATTTTACCAGAGGTTTACTTTCATGTTTTATGCATTGCGTTTCAAGGTCATCGCTTGATCACTTATAACATTTTAATGAGATATCAAAGTAACAAGAATAACATGTAATTAATGTAAAAAAAAAAAAAAGTTAAAAATAATGTATTTGCACTGAGCTTAAAAACATTGACATTTGATGAGTGTTCCTAAGTAGTGTTAACAATGTTGGGTTTTGTTTTAACTTTTATTCCGCTATTATTTGGCACATTAAGGCGTATACCATGGGGGAAAGTATCCTCATTTATTTTACTGAGGATTACGCTGAATTTGGATTAGGCAGCCTTTGCAAGGGTTGCGAGATGAGGTCAAGAGAACTCCAGGACAGGAATTTGATCGGATAATACTGGCTCTGCCACAGGCTGCCACACATCTCGGCTCCCAAGTGGTGACGTTTCAAAACGCTGCCTGCCAAAAACAAAAAGTCATACCAAATGCTCTTTTTTAAGATGCCACTGGTAATGAAAGGGTTAAGGCAAGCAATATAGTGGACTTGTCTATCTGAGAAGAAAAGAAAGGCGATGAGCTGGAACACATTTTGTTTAGTAAAATACAAACAAATGTGCATGCATTTGCTATTTGCAGAATATTAAACTGTTGCGACAGATACACAGATTAAGACTTTATGAGATCAAATAATTGAAAATGCAGACAAGCCCCAGAATTCCATTTACGAAAGGTTATGTTCCCCTAAGCAATGGAAAAAAATACCACTCAACGTCCGGAAAAGCAGTAAACATTGTTGGCAAGTGACAGAAATTGATCTTTCTTTTCTTTGCCTGTCATGTCTCCAAATTTTATCTCTACTACCTCTGCTGGAATGTATTGGAAGATAAAGTATATTAGCAGATCTATGGCCTGAGGGCTCCGGGTACCTGATACACTGACTTTTCATCAATTAGTGCTTCTCACTGCCTGATTGCGGGAGACATGTATATAACAAGGGACTTGGAGGGCTGCAAGTTATTGATTAGCCATGATGTGAAGTCAAATCTCAATAAAAGAGCATTGTGATCAAAAGGTCTTCTTTGGAGACAGCCTGCCCTAAAAGTCAGAGGTCCGCAATTCTCTGGCCTTTGCAGCTAAAGGTTCTCTTGATAGAAAAATGTAGCAGATGTTTGGCAAAAAAAAAAATAGACGAGGTTTCATAATTGACAACCGCTTGTTCAGCTTATTTCATTTGGCTTCCACCAAATATGTAGGGTCTTCTAAAATGTACACTACAATAACGTTGTTTTCAAATATTCCTCTTGTCACTTTTACCACCAAGATTTCACTCCAAACTATTGCTGATGAGGAAGTATTGAACAACATCTTCATGAGATGGCAGAAAAGATATATTAATAGATATGTCACAGCGTCAACATGTATCTGTGTACATGATGGACAACTTACGGATTACTTGTTTCTTCTAGGTTACGGTTTTACTGTCATTATCCACGGAAATAACAAAAAACATTTACCTGACTTAAATGTTGAAAGGTGATGTTCTACAACATAGGTTGTACACGCTAGTATATTAAGCAAATAAAATGAAGCCAAATTGCATTTTATTCCTTCTTAGGCTGCACAACGCCAGTCCTCGAGGGCTGCATACAGGCCAGGAATTATGTGTATCCTCACCTAATAACAACTAGCTTATTGAATTTTAAATAAAAATACCTTTGTGTAAGATGGAATATCCAAAATGTATGGTCTGTGCAGCACTCAAGGGCTGGAGTATTTAG
This sequence comes from Spea bombifrons, assembly GCF_027358695.1. Lineage (NCBI taxonomy): Eukaryota > Metazoa > Chordata > Amphibia > Anura > Pelobatidae > Spea > Spea bombifrons. The sequence continues at coordinate 101,519,923 of NC_071088.1, forward strand.
CCCTGGTGTAATCAAATAAAAACAACACAGACATTTTTAAGATGTTTTATTTGTTTTCCAAGAGAACAACCTATTAGGGTTTTGTGTCCCATGACAATAAGGGGTTCCCAACAAAATTATGACCAAGACAAAATGTTACATTTCTCAGAAGGGTTTGCACAGTGAACAGTACTTGAAAATGTATCCCTATCTCTGGATTTTGTTCCAAAACTCAACAGATTTGGTGGCCCAGCAGCTTTAATAAGAACTATCTCCTTGATCTATATCGTGTTATGACTTGATGGAAACGTCATAAAGTAAGTAACTGTTTCTTTTGTTTCTAGCTGTGTTTCTATTTTCACGTAAACAGAAGATTATTGTCTGCCACAAGAGGCTCCTCTATTAAATGCTATGCTAATTACCTAAAGTGTGCTTTTATTTCACAAAAGTTGTCTTTTAGCAAATGCGTTCCTTTATGTTTAAATAGTAACTTGTTCGTGTGTTATTCTCAGGCAGTAAATTGATATTAGCTCGGATGAGCACTCTTTCTAACTAACTTTTAGTATCTGAACCATCCTAACCACAGGCTGCTTAGATTACAAGCACTTCAGGACAAGGCCTCTTTCCTTCAAATGTTACATTTATGTCTTGGTGCACTTATCCCTTGTGAATTATTTATTATCTTTATTGTAGGCAAATTAAAACACTTCTACTATAAAATAGTAACTTGGCACATACACGATGGGTCTATAAAAATATACATTTTCACACATATCCTTCAAATTGCTCAATTTAATAATCAAAGTTATTGTAAAATAAAAATTAGGCAAGGATTGAAAAAACTGCTGAGCCTTAACTTTATGATACAAACAATGCATACAAGTCATTGTGTTAAAGGTGCCAATCGGACAGCAGTGCTTTTATTCACTAAAACCAATAAACATTTTGTTCACTGCTGTTGTTTATTTTGTAATAAATGTTTATACATATATTCAGTGAGAAGAGGTTGCGACGTAAGAAAGGTGCGTTGTGTACTGTACAAGTGTAAATCTACAAATTGATGCAATGCTAGTTGGGGCATTTTAGTACATTTGTTCTATTTATATTATTGGGACAGAGTTTACGTCTGATGTACAGTACTGCGCAAAAGTTTTAGGCAGGTGTGAACAAATGCTGCATAAAAAGAATGCTTTCAAAAATAGCACTCTTAAAAATAATAGTTGATTTTTAACATTTAAGGTGACCACGATTCGACTTCAAAACAGCATCAATTCTTCTAGGTAAACATGAATTTTTCAAGCAACTCAGCAGGTACGTTTTCCAATCAGGGAGGACTATCCACAGTTCTTCTGTGGATTTAGACAGCCTCAGTTGTCTTTCTCTCTTCATGTAATCCAAGACATTTGTAGAAACTCCATTGCTCTGTTTGTAGAAATGCAACCCCCAAACTCGCAAAGAACCTCCATCATTCTTTACTGTTGCTTGCAAACACTCATTCTTATACAGCTCTCCAACCCTTGTGAACAAACTGCCTTATGCTGAAACCAAATATTTTAGTCCAGAGCTCCTGCTGCCATTTTTTTCCACATTGCCTTGTTTCCACATTGGAGGTATGGCTTTTTGTCCGCAAGACCACATCTGACCAGACTTCTCTGGACAGCAGATGAGTGGACCAGAGTCTCTCTATTTTCTGCCAATGCTGGGCTGATGGAACTGCTGGACATCTTTCGACTGTGTTTCCTTGGCTGACCATTGTGTCTATAGTCCTTAATATTGCCTGTTTCTTTGTTCATCTTTACAATATGAGAGACTGGAGGAGCCAATTTCAATTGTTTCCTGAAATTTTCCATCCCAAAGATGTTCAATTGGGTTCAGCATATGAAGATATTTTAAATGCTATGCTTCCAACTTTGTGGGATTAGAGCAAATGCTCTACTGGATGAATGGGCAGAAAATTCACACAGAAACACTCCACTTTCCCAGGAGAGAAGCTGTTATAGCTGCAAGAGGGAACCAACTACATATTAAAGTCGAATTATTATGTATTATTATGTAAAGTGGAATATTATGTATTATTATGTAAAGTCGAATATTATGTATTTCGAATGTGATGTCATAAAAGTTCCTGTTGGTAAAATGGTCAAGTGTCCTAATACTTGTCCAAATAGCATATATCCACAACTGTTCAAAAGTTTGGAGGCCATTTTCTTGGATTCTAGCCGTGTTAACGTAATTTCAAAACAGTTTTCTAATAATGAATTGGCCTTTAAATTTAAAATTGGATTAGTGAACACAACGTGCCGTTGGAACACAGGAGTGATGGTTGCTGATAAAGGGTCTCTGTACACCTATGAAGATATTCCAAAAATCAGCATCAACAGTCATTTAAAATATTAACAATGTCTACACTGTATTCACTCTGATCCATTTGATGTCGTTTTAATGGACAAAATTAGCTTCCCTTAAAAAATCAAGGACATTTTTGAGCGACCTCAAACATGTGAATAGTAGTGTATACATATACAGTATATATACATATTTAGAAATAATCATTCATGATTTTCTTTAAGCAGAGAGTTCTAAAATAAGTCATTTCACTTTGTCATGTTGCCAGTACAAGATTACATGAAAAATCATCATATATTTCATTGTTTCTTTTTTCGCGGCATTAGAAAGCGGAGCTTGGATTATTTTTAGCAATAGTGGATCTTGTTTTTATATGTTTGATATTTTCTGTTTTGTGGTATTCCCCCGGTTCAGCCATTTCTTAGTATTGGATACAAAATCAAAGCTGCTTCCAGTAACGTGACTTTGTTATTTTGTATGTATGTCATGTCATAGGAAACGGTGATGGAGTGTAGTGGGGAAATGATCTAAGAGATACAGCATACCTGGCCCCTTCTGGATGATAAATGCACTACATACTGCAGAGTCGTATTTTTTTTTCTAGAAATGCATTTGCATTTCACTTCCTTCTTTCCTAGAATCGAAATTACTCAATAGGATGCAAGTGCTTAAAACCGTCTACAGTATTGCTTGACTAAAATGCTCCTACATTGTCACTTATTGCAACATGACCATAAAAATATGGAAAGTTACCAAGGCCCACAATTTTAAAATATGGTACTTCCAAGTACTCCAAAGCAAATCAGTAATATTACCCATGAGGTTATTAGACATCAGAATAATATAATTCAATGCTTCAAAATTAAGTAGTGTTTTCTTTCATAGTTAATGCATAAAATACTAAATGATTTATTCTACTTGATCAAAAAAATTGCATTGGTTTGTGTTAATATTTTTATATTACTGTAAACTAATATGTTTACTTTCTTATGTCTAAGAACTGTAATATTTGTAAAAAAAAAAAAAAAAAAAGTACTATGTGTTCCTTCACACAATGTTCATTGGTTCATGTTAATAGTTCTTTATTAAATATTTGAAAAATAATCTCTTTACTATATTTCAAACATTTGAATCATTGTTTCTTCTTTTACTAGATTGCTAGAGTCTGTTTTTTATGTGGTAAGATTTTACATAGTTAAGGTAACTTGTACTACATGATTTTAAGTGACTCACATTGTACGTTGAATTGTCATTCTTTTAACTTTCACTGAAACAAAAGACTACACTTTGCTCCTCAAGCGATTGTGCATTGACGTGAGAATTATCAGGATCCTGTCATATGGTTTCTTGAATCTAATAAATGCTTTCAGTGTTATGGCCTCCATTGGGGATTGCCAAAAATGTTCCATTTATTTGAGAAGGAAAGTCTCTGAACATGGGGTACTTACATAAAGTATCCCCATGGGGAATAAACATAGCTGAGAACTTTAAAATGGGTGTTTCAATGCTCTTGGGCAATCGAAAAAAAGTACATATTTGTCTTTTTTTTAGGCATATGCTCAGATTATAATCACAGTTCCTGTTCTTTCATTTAAAATATTTGTACCATAAAATATTAACATCTTGTTGTCCAGAGGCTTGTGAAATTAAATTGATCAAGTAGCTTGGCACATAAAGGGCCAAAATAAGGGAACCCAGTAAAACCTGTAAAAGAACAGCTAAAAGACTAATGGATGGTATAATTACTAAAATTTAAATGTTTGTCTAAAATGAAAAAAAGAAAGAAATATTTGTTCTTTATACAAACATTTGTTAGCTAAAGCCAATGACCAGTCAAATAATATCCTTATGAAAGAACATTTATGAATTGGTCCGCAGCATTTATATTGTATACTGCAATGGAAGAAAACACATGAGTGTCCTCACTTAAGACCAATGGGTCTATTCACTAAGAAGTCAGGTTTTATGATCAGATGAGTCTATTCTCTTCTAGAATTCAGGTTTAGGTTAAGCATCAGAAATGCATTGGGTGCGTTGGTTTAGATCGTAGCTGGTAACAGAATGTGGTCCACAGAATACTAAGGTTGATGAGAGGCTATTATAGAAACAAAGTGAAATAATGGATGGGATGATCATGAAACAACTGTGTACTCTTACCTGGGAACATCCCAGGATAGGCTACCTTGAGCTCTCCATCTACTGAGGGAGACTAATAGCACATAGGGGCAAGGCTAGCACCACATAGTCATGTGTGGGCAGACAGGAGGACTGGAAATGGGCTCGGGGTGGATGTGTTTAACGCCTCTTCTCTGTCCAGTGAAAGTGAAAATGACCTGTTGTTGCAGCTCCTGTCTTAATAAAAAAAAAACCTTTTTCTATTTCTTAAAATGACCTTAAAAACTACTCTAACACTATTTTTCTTCTCACGACCATGGCTGTTAACATTTTAGAAAAAAATGAATTGTGTTTTGTAAGATCCATATTATCCTCTTCTGTACAATTTCAGTACATTAATAAATGTACCGCTGAAGCCAGCACAAAGTCATCACACAGCCCTAGTACCATCAACATGTAATATAATTTTTGCTGCCTAATGAAGATTGCCTAATGTTACAAAAATAAATGATTCCTTTGGGTGTCAAAGTATAAAACACACATCACCATCTACACTCACACAGTTAATCTAGGTTCCCAGATCATGTTTTAACATAAATTTAATCAAATCTAAATTATGTGATAATGCACATAAATTCAGGGATCCTGACATAGTCTTCAAAGGTTATTAATGACAAAATCATAACCAGTGCTTCTGCACTGCTGAGAGTTAGGTTTCTCATTTAATATTTATTTTAACTTTTCTAAATACACGTTTAACTTCTATAAAAAAAAAAGGCAATACATAGGGGCTGATTTTCTAGTTTACCACAATAAACGAAAAAAAGAAAAAACCTGAATATAAGACGACCCTATAGGAAAAAAGTTTTGCCGGTAAATGTTAATTCATCTAAACTATTTTTTTTTTTAATAAAAGCTGTGACGGAAGCCTCCATCACTGGGACCACTGGAGAGGCCTGACTGCCAGCCTCCTCCCTATTGACTATGGGCCCTGGGTTTGTAAAGGCTTCTGTGGCTACCCCCAGCAGTATCATCTCATCACTGGCTGAGGGGATTATCTCCAGCAGACAGCCGGGATCTGCCACCAGGGAGTGACCACCATTCTTTCAGTTTAATGTTGTATAAATCAGTCTCCCCCTATTGTATTGTTAATCCCGTTACTGCCCCTGTTGTCTCTGGGAGGCAGATTAAGGGGGCGGTTTGTGTCCCAATATCTTGTTTTAAGTTTTATGTCTGTTTTGCTGGGTATATCCAGCCCTGTGTGTCCAAAATAAATCAGTCTTCGTTTGGTTTTACCCTACACTGAGTCTCGGCTAATGACTGGGGAACCGGGGAAAGCGTGTTGTCCCAGGCTAAGGGAGCACAAAACGGCGGAGGTAGTTGGTCGGACTAGCCAGCTCCGTGACAAAAGCTATGATTGAAAAAAATATTTTGGTTTTATTTCCTTCTATTTTCCAACCTGCCCCCCAGTTATGCACATCTGCCCCAGAAATGCCTTATACCCCCTATATGCCACTGTGCCCCATGATATGCCTTTTAGCCCTCTAAATGCCACTGTGCCCCATGATATGCCTTTTAACCCTATATGCCACTGTGCCCCATGATATGCCTTTTGACCCCCTATGTGCCACTCTCCCTCCAGAAATGCCTTATACCCCTATATGCCACTCTGGCATTAGAGGGTTAAAAGGCATATTATGGGGAAGAGTGGCATATAGGGAGGTTTAAGGCATTCAGGAGGCAGAGTGGCGTATAGAGGGTTAAAAAGGCATTTCTGGAGGCAGAGTGGCATTAAGGGGGTTAAAAGGCATTTCACAGAGCACTCTGCCTCCAGAAATGCCTTATGCCCCCCATTTAACACTCCCCCGCCCCCCCCCACAAACTTACCGGTGCTTCTGACTTCCCTGTCATGTAGCCGGGGCAGCGTGTAGATCCCACCCACTTACGCTGCAGCCGGAAGGAGGCATGGCTAGCAGCGGGGGTTGTCTGTGTCCATCGCGCAGACCTTCCCCGACTGTCAGAGATCAGAGTTGGGATCTACACGCTGCCCCAGCTACACACCGGGGACTCAGAAGTACCGGTAAGTGGAGCGGGGGGAGGGAGACAGGAGGATCCAGGTCCCCTGCAGCCGCGGGGGATCTGGATCTTAGTCGTCTCATAGTCAGACCTATTTGATTATAAGACGACCCCGATTATAAGACGAGGGGTATTTTTCAGAGCATTTGCTCTGAAAAAAACCTCGTCTTATAATCGAGCAAATACGGTAAATTTTTGTTAGTGGGTGAAGAGCAGCGTAGAGAGGGCATATCTTTCTCTGTGCCACACTTTTTTCAGGAGCATGACTGGGAGATAAAGGCAGAAGTGTAGAACCACAGTATGCCAGAGGAAGGAGCACACAAGTAGTCGGACAGGCCGGTGGTCGAAGCAGGCAGTGTAGGTTCACTAATGTCAAACAAGCCGAGGTTGTGGGACAAGAGAGAGCTGGGATAGTTCAGAGTCAAGCCGAGGTCAGAAGCCCAGAATACAAACAAGGTCAAGCAGGTTCAGCGAACTAAGGCAATAGTACTGCTGAATGGCGCCTCCACTAAGGCAGACACCACAATTTGAAACACAGAAGCATTGACTGAGAGGAGAGGTTATATAGGGTCAGAGGGTAAAGCTCCACCCCCTTACAGCCCTTCCTACCTTCCTATAGAGAAGAAGGATATCAGAGCTGAACCAGCCATCACATGGCTGCTCTGACACAGAGGACACACCCCCTGCCGCCAAAAGACAAGTCATGTCAAGGTGGCTGGGAGTGAGCTTCAGGTCCGTACCTGCTGCTGGGCACCGCGCAAACTATGTGAGGCTGTTTGAAACTACGTGAGGATTAGAGTGACATAGATTGTGTGATAACAGAAACCTTATTCTCTCACATTTTCAGAAAAAAATACATAATGTTTCACATACTTTTATCATGTTTAACAAGGAAGGAACTGAGCCAACTGAGATCCTATCTGTGGACTAACAGACCCAGAGACCTCTTCCTTGGTTCCAGGATGCGGAGTCAGGCCTTCTCCAGATTAAGGAGGCAGTTAGTTGCAAGTCAAATGCCAATAAACAAATCAAGTACATACTGTCGGTGGTGAAATTCTGGCTTAATGGGAGCGCATTGCACTTTGAGGGACAAAAAAATACAATGAAAACTTAATGTAATGCCCGGGCTAGGGTTCCCATCCATCTCATTTTGACTGGGACAATCCCAGAATAAAGAAGTAAATCCCGAGTCCTGGATTTACCAATTTATGTCCAGGAAACCGCCTGGCAGGGATCATCCACACTGAAGTCAATGTGGATCGTTCTCGTCACAAGCGGAGTTTGGAGGTGCTTGATAAAAGGTAAATCCACCACTCCAGGAGACTGCTGAAGGTAAGATCAGTATTTTTATAGGTATTTCTTCCACTGGGTACCACCATATTGGTTTTAGTAGAGCTGTTCATTTTAAAACCTTTGTAGTGTCCCACAAGACTGGGTAGGAGTAGAAAAAATGGTGGGGTGGGTTACTAACAGAACCAAGTGTTACATGGTTTGGTATAGCAGAAGCATGATTAGGTGCAACATACACCAAGCTTCCCGCACCTAAATATTTTTTAAGACAAACGGCAAGCCAGCTTTATGGAAAATCCTGATCAATGCCTCAGTGGGGCAATTAATAGTTGGCATATGAATCATTCTTTTGGAGAAGGAAAGCTGGATAAAAAGATACATATTTGAAGTGAATTAATTTACATTGATAGAAGTAGTTTAAAAATGCTTCACTTAGGCATACTTAGAATAAAATGTACCCAAAACTTATTCAGAGTAGATGTGACACTATAACAATATGCAGCAATATGTAAAAGAATCCAGAAACACAGCAAATGTCAGAAAAAAATCTTTTAAAAATGCCTCACTCTTGTTCAGTAACTTCGACTGTCAGAATCTGTATCTGTACTAAAAAGACTTTCACAGAATCAAAAGCTTTGTTCCATAGCAACTCTGTCAGCAAATTTAAATTGCTGCATTTCACAGTAACACCACAATTATTTACATTCCACATTTGTAAACATCAGTATGTTTTTTATGTGTTTTCTGTTGCAGTGGCACATAATTAAAGAGAGGGCAGGAAATACTTTTAACACATCCTTATGATTTAAAAGTCAAATGTATTACATACAGCTTGGTAGAGCCTCACAAGATGCCTCATGCGGTTAAGAGACCCAAGTAATCAAAATTACTCATTTCCAATGCTGTATAATATTTCTTTGCCCGCATTACAAGTGTACATGAAAACTCATGATATTTTAGGTATGGAAGAAATGTTCTTACTTTTTTTAACACAGATCCCTTTCATGAAATACTCCCTTTCCTCCTCTTCATCTCTGAGGTGTGCTCACTATACCCCAAGTTTGAAGGTGAGGTGACTCACTGACAACCTTGGTGGTATTCTTTTGTAAGAAGTTGGGAGATGACATTCGATAAAACAAAATTGCTTATGCAATTTAAAGGGCCCTTCTTGCAACATAAATTCACCAGGGCTGGTCTTTCAAAATGCATAGGGAGGTCATTGTGTTTATTTGTCTCAGATTATAGAAACTCACATGCAAACTCATGGATTAGCAAACTAATTTGGGTAGTCCATCCAGTAAGATTATCCATGTTGTTTCAATTCACATATATCCTTAGTTTGCATTATAATGTGCATTTTACCTACTAGTGGTGGCACTCAGGTTTACCTACGCATCTAAACTGTAACAACAAATCTTCTGTGGGAAGACGTATGCACTTGTGTACAATCAAGGAAAATGGGATCCTTGAACCACTTGCTTTTCCTAGGTAAGAACTTTAGTTGCTGCCACATTCATTCCATCTTTCTGCACTAATGCAAATCTCCGTTTTGGGATTTTGGAAACAAAACAACATCCTCCTTTGTCTATTAAGCTGATTATATGTTTCTACTGATTAAATGTACTCTAAACAGAAACCTAAACTAAACTTTTATGTTTAAAGACTAAGGGAGAAAACGGTATCCCTACTACTCAGTTAAAACATACATTACAGGGGAATAAAGCACTCAAGGCCGACAAAAGGCAGACTTTCCAAACTGGGCTTGTTTACCTTGTAGAGAAGACATCTATTTGATTGCCATAAACAAAAATATTCAAGGTCAGTACAAAGACATATCCAGTGGTCTTTTTAAATCATACAATTTTTTAAGGTAACACAGGGGCATCACCTAAGGTTAGAGTAAAACAGATTTCTTGTTAAAAGAAGGTTTTTTTTTGGCAATCAAGGCAGTTAAGATGTCGAATGCAGCTTCAATTGAAGTAGCATTGCCACATTCAGGAAATGGTTGTATGCTTCCTACCATAAAAAAAGGGTAATCGGGGTAATGATAATAATTTAACTTAAGTAATGAAGATCTAGGGAAAAATACCTTTGGCGTAAATAATGGCGATATTGGATAAAAGTCTTATTTGGGTATTTAGCCTTCTGGATCAACAGATATGTGTACCAAGGGATACGCTTGAGTTCTGAGTAACTATGTAATCTTGAAAGCAGGTTCACGTGCCATTTACTACAGGGGTATTTACAAAACCAGGATGTTTGAGAACTTTGAATTGTAAGGACACTAAGTGAAAAATTTACACCAATAATTCATTAGCTTAACATTTACAAAAACCAGTTACAAAAAAGTAAATAGATCATTCTAATACGTGAAACTTACCTTCAACAGATCCTATTTTAGCTAAATGTTGCTCATATATTTTCTGCCTCCACAACACTGTATGTATGATTTGCCCTTTTTTGAATTAAACTGCAGTTGACACAGTGCTATCCACTTAAATAATTAATCACATGTTGCTTTTCTTAAAAGTGTCAAGCCTGCTCAGATCTTAGTGCAGTCTGTAAGATGGTATACATATTTTCAGAGGTCAACTATTAGGCTGGTTCAAAACATTTAAATCACTTTTTTCTTACTTAGCCTATACTAAACACTTATGTTTCCACTACATTACCCTGATTTTTGAAGGCATTAACAAATCTTTTACCTATGAATCTGATAAAAATGTAATTGAGTATTATGTATTTTGTTTTTATTTTTTTTAAAGAACTTACACTAGTTTGTAAGATTTGTATGACACAAGTAAACCAAGTAACTGTACTTGTTATCCAGAACTTGCTGCCAGAACTTGCTGCTTCTTTAACACATTGTATACCTTCTAAAAATGAAAACAACCAAAGGTGAACTTTGAATTATCTGTTTTTCCTGGGTTTATTTGTGCATGTGTATCCCAACAGTCTGTCTTCCTTTTCGTGTATATCTCATTCATTCATTCAGTTCCATAAAATCTTCTCTGTGTCTATGCTTCTGAATCTCTTGCATTTCCCTGAGCTTCTCCTACTTTGATTGCCTCTACATTCAGAGAGCTTTCTACTTTTTATCAACTATAACAGAAAAATCCAGTTTACAGTCAGTTGACAGTTGTCCAAAATGGCATCTCATGTACTTCCTCTCCAAAGTGTGATAAAAAAAATCGTATACTTAACATATTGATGTCAATAAAAATGTATAGAATATTAAATGCATTATACTATGTTTTGCATTATACACTTTACATTTTTATTGGTACAACAAGCTCACATTTTCATATTTACTGTGTATCTAGTGAAAAGTACTGTACTGTAGAAAATAGATTTCAAAGCTGAATATACTGTTCTGCAACACTAAGAAAAGTCTTCCATTTATTTAAATTTATTACTCTAAATATGAGAAATTGTTGTCATTATCAACATGGATTTTGTTCTAGTAAAATGCATTCATTAGCCAAAACAATAGAATATAGCAGATCATTTTATTGTTGTCCAAGTTACTGTAAGTACTTTTAGAGTAGAAAAAATGAACTGGTAATTATCCATGCAGTCAATTTACTGCAATGCAACCATTATTATGATAATGGTGCAGATTATTTTTCCTACGTCTTCTATTAGGGTTTACTGGAAAAACAAGTGGAGCAGCTCGAGGAAAATGGAAAAAAACTAAACTTTACAGAACACACAGCACACAAACGGTTGAAAGAAAAGTTAAAGTTGTGCGTATGTTCAATTGTATACAGACACTAATGACTGGTGCTTAATTCAGTGGGTATAGGTCATGATGCATCATGGGGTTTTTGTACTATTAAAGGCCTCTACTAAATAAGGGAACAACAGTTTTAAGATGGATTGCACTTTACCTTAATAACTTCCAGAAGTTTGCAAGTTGCCTTAAATATTATACATTGTGTGCCTCTAATGTTAATGCCATCATTGGTTAAACATACATATATATGTCTATATATCTAGGCATGTGCAAATTGTTTTTGGACGACAAATTTTGTTTCCTCCCCATTCGTTTAGGACAAAAATCAGGGGGCTTTTAAATTTGGAAAGTAAAATTTGTTGTTCGACGCCCACATTCACTCTCACTTACTCTCTCACATTCTCATAGACTCTCTCATGCTGTCTGAACGGCTTCTTACCTTCTCTGCCGACTGCTTCTATATCTTGCAGCTCAGCTTCTTCTTCTAGCATCCCCTTCACCTTATCACTCTTTTCTCTTCAATCTTCTTTCTTCGTCTGCATCTCCACAGACATGACTTCCAGGTGAACTTCCGCAAAATGGTGGCACTTCTGGTGACATCATCCAATCTGACAGAAGCTCAAGGGATATTACCTTCATGCAATCGGGGGAGAGGATGTCACAGACAGTTCTGCCATTTTGAGCAAGTTCATGAGGAGGTCATGTCTGCGGAGATGTGGTCGAAGAAAAAGACCAAAGAACAAGAAGATGAAGATGCTAAAGAAGAAGTGGAGTTGTGAGACACTAAAGTGGTCTACAGAGAAGGTATGGAGAGATTCAGAAAGTGCTAGTGAGAGAGTTAGTGAGATTGTGAGAGAACGTAAATGAATATGTGACAGAGTGGGAGTGAATGAGCCCATGAAATTTGAACAAAAATATGGAGCTTTTTGCTTAGTTTTCGTTCTTTTTGTGGGAGGTCTTGTCTCCTTTTCGTATATTCAAGCAAATTTAAGAAACCTACAAATTTTGTTACGTTTGCAGTTAGTACGAATCCAAATGCACAAGAGCATGAAGTGGCAGCCTAGCAACATGATCGCCAGCCAATCGTACATAGGGCACAAAAACATCTTTAAAATACAGGGTATACAAACAAGTGCAATATAATTGGTCAGCCTTAACATATCGGAGTGTAAGTCATAACTAGAAGATAAGTTAAGGTGAGATGAAGCATATTCTTAAACTGTGGTTACTATCTTTATTTACTACAAAAACAACCGTGTTATAATTACCATTCACATTAACGGCTCTGTTTCAAAATATCTGCAATAAGAACTATGTGTTTATTTCATGGTTTATATACATTCATCATTGTTATTTTGTAAAAGTTTGAGTTTAATTATAAGAAGAACAAAAGAACAATGGTCCTTTTTTGAATTATTGAAAAGTATACACACAGGTCTTAACACCAGTCGTTTATGCTAGATCAGTACATATTTTCCAGATAAAATATACAATTATAAACAATAACACAATATAAAATAAAACACCATCTCACGGTCAAAAGGCTCTTTCAGTCCATTCTTTTCCAATCCTTAAAAGGTTTTTACTGCTTTCATCTGCCCTAAACAGTAACCGGCAGCATTTGTAACTCTTGTGTATTCAATAGCTCATTGATATAAGACAGCTATTTTATTCAAAATATGCCAAAATAAATAAAATAGAAAGCCCACTGCAATCAAAATATCAAATGATCTCTAAGTCTGTCCGAGTGGCATTGCAGTTTCCATTTTTCCCCCTTAAGTCAATTTGCTGAAGCTGGTGTAAGAGCACTTTAGTAAAACGAAATGAAAAAAAAAGCAATCTCAATGCATCAAAGTTAGGAAGAGGCGAGGTTATCACTGCGTGAAAATCACATAAGTATCCTTATACTATAAAATATTATTTATCAGAGAAAATCCTCCAGGGATTCCAAGAATGACAATAGTACCATGAAGGCTTCTTTTTGAAATTGAAGGAACATATTCTGCAGTGCAGATTGATTTTGTACAGATGTGTCATCCTGACCAATAAGATAAGGACTAAACATAATTGAGACGGGAAAAAAAACAAGCTTTAAATATCTGGTAATCCAATGTCATTACCCATAAACTTGCCCTCTTTCCACCTTTTTTCCCCTAAAGGCCAATCTCCCAGTCCTGTTAAGAGGAAGACCGCTTGGCTGTGGACAGCTAAATCAACACCGTTTCACATGAGCAATGCTAAATGGTGTGGATGACTGATTTCATGAAAACTAATCAAGTATTCATCATTGAAATCAAACAGTTCTCAAATAATAATTATTCAAACCAATCTGACAAACCAAAAAAGTGTAATTATTGAACCAATCTGAACTCCACTTGCATTCTGCAAAAATATAAGATTGTTAAAAAATTAGTTGCCTTTACATTCCATTCCTTCATTTAAGCTACGTAGATAATACTTCTATAAAACTGTTGGCCTTCTAGTGTATTAATTCAAAATCTAATTATTATTATCCGATTTTATACATTTATGGAACATCCATATAATTGAAAGTAATTAGTGTATACAAATAGTATTAATATATCAAATTCACAGCAAAAATTCAGATTATTATTTATTGATTAATATAGCACCATCATATTGTGCAGCGCTGTATAATGGATATATTATACAAATTCCTTATAAAAAGGTAAAAGGAACGTAAATAAAGTGAAGATAAATAAATCTTCAAATACAATAGAAAAAAAATTAATAAATAAGCAACCAGAGGTTGTAAAAAACTATAAAGAAAATTGTGTGCAATATATTAAAAAATATATATAAAGTTATTTGGCATGTCATTATTTTTGCTTTCAAGATCTCATATGAGAAGATCCCAAATAAACAGCAAAAAATATAGTGCTCTGTCTCATGAATCAAATTGATTAACAAAAATGCTGATTACTGCGCTCACAATTTTAATGAGTTGAAAAAGCTCTAATATAAATTGATTGTGAAATTTAAATGCTGCTCAGTTAACCAAATAGAAATACCCCTACTTATTTACTTTTTACAACAGAACCCAAATAAAATAAGGTAAAAGGAGAGCAAATAAAGCGAATATAAGAATAAATCTTCAACTACAATGAAAAAATAAATAAATAAGCCTTGGTAAAAAAAATACAAAGGAAACTTTGTGTAAAAGTACAAGAAGCCCAAAATAATTTTGGACAATTTTTCGTTTCATTTTTGGCTCAACAAATTCCGTTTCCTGCCTTTTCAGACAAAATTTGTTGCCCAAAAAAACATCTCTCTCTCTCTCTCTTTGTGTCCCCCCAGTCCTGTCTGTGCCCCATGCAACCCCTGCCTTGTATCTGCTATGTTAACAGAAAGGGGGTGCAAGGGAGGGGAGGGGAGGGGGGTCAGTATGTGAGACAGTGCCCTGCTTACAGGAGAAAGACAAGGGGCATGTAGTGCACACACAGCGACTGCGATATAACTGTTCTAAATTATTATAAAATCCTTGCTTGTCTGTAGAGGTTAATTAATGCACAGCTTTCCATACAAGCACTAAAATAGTTAATTCTCAATTGCATATTAATTATGTACCCCCCCCCCCGAGATTTGTACTTTTATTTAATGTAGAAGACAGGAAAAATGTAATGTGTCTTTAATAAAAACAAATGTCTTATCTTTTTATCGTTTTATTATTACAAATATTTTTATACCTTCTGTTTTTCCTGTCTTCTACATATACTGCTTGAGTAAATGGGGAGCCACCATCAAGGAAGAATGCAGATTTATCTTAAGGGCTATCTTATGCCCCTATACAATGTAAGGTATTTTCTCTTATATAGAACTATATTTTTTTACCCACTACACTATATATATTTTTAGTTTATTTTTTTTACATATATCTGAATATTTCCGGGTTTCCTTTTTTGTGCTCTGAAGTTGTTAGTAGCAGGTGGTCATAATGTTATGACTGATCGATGTCTTTTCACCATGTCTTTAAGAGAGGCCTACAGTAATGTTTGAAGCATCAACCTCCACATGGAAGGGTTCAGTAACAACTGGTTGAATGATGGGAGCTGTACTAAAGCGTTATTTTAGATTTCAAGGCTGCCTGGGGCTCAGCAGAAGATGGTGGGGTATCCAGAAGTAGCAGAGGAATGGAGGACATGGTTGTAGGAATCAGTTACAGCAAAAGTGTGACAGGAAGGAAAGGGTACCTTTAGTAATTTCCGGATTGTGTGTTCTCAGTAATTTGTATGAATCAGAATGAACGAGTCTAGTGCAATATATAAAAAAATACTAATAAAGTTATTTGCAGTTGTACAGGAAAAATAAACACATGAAAAAAAAAACCCATAATCGTTGCTTTACAATTCTAATACCAGCTTTTGGTGTGGGGAGTTTGTAAAGTATTTATAAATCCTTTAAAGGGCTAACATTTTTATATTTTTGTTTTCATTTAATAGTTAAATAGTTAAATCTATGGGGAAAAAAAATAAAAGTATAAATACCCCACAGATTTCTAACATTTAAATTGGCTGTTTAAATTAAACCACTTTGCTTCTGACAAATATCTAAAGCAATGAGGTTGAATACTGGAAAAACCCAGCACCACAGCTTTCTGCCAGATGGTAAATCCTTAAAAGGTCTCAATGAGCCTCAGTGAGAATCACCGGAGAAAACATAGTATCAAAGTTTCACTGCTGAGATTCCCCAACTTCAATATTGCATACATATTATAGAGTGATCCTAATTTTCATCTCAACACAATTCACCAGTATGAAATTTTCACACGATGCTAACATTGTGTACAGGATATCATTTCCATTTTCACTCTCTATACAGTTTACTTGCATCTCTGTGCTGATGTCATAGGACACCAATGCCACATATTGGACGACATAATTGTTATCAGGATGACCACTAAGGTTTGCAACATTTCTCAAAACTGAGACGACCCTGTAAATTAAAGGCACAAAAAATACTTAAAGGCCCTTAGGTTCATTCTTCTTTTAAATATTGGGAAAATACATTGGGGTGAGGTTAAGGCTTTCCAAGATGTTAGCTGACCAAGATGGAGAAGATAAAGTGCAAACAAATTAGACACACACAGGAGATCAGATTTAAAAAAAACTAGCACTGGTTCCCCAGTAGTATCAATTAACTTAATTTTTTTTTACAATAAAGTAGTATGGGTAAAAACCAGCTACAATAAAAAATATGTTTTTTTCTTTTATTATTGTATCTGACTTTACTGGTACCAGTGACCTAGACAAAGATTAAAAACCATATGTTTAACCATACTTACCCTGCAGAAAGGCAAATAATAAAAAATAATTAAAGGTCGTAATCAACCAAAACTATCTTCCTATCTCCCCTTGGGCAAAAGAAATATATTT
Source organism: Spea bombifrons (assembly GCF_027358695.1). Classification (NCBI taxonomy): domain Eukaryota; kingdom Metazoa; phylum Chordata; class Amphibia; order Anura; family Pelobatidae; genus Spea; species Spea bombifrons. Next base: position 101,536,858 of record NC_071088.1, read on the forward strand.
TGAATGCATAATAGACCTGGGAATAAGAATATTCTCCTTAAGGAAAGGGAGAGTAATTAGAATATTTTAATTATTTATTACATATGGTAGCCATGAATGGGGCCTGTAGTTCTGTAGCCTAAGGCACTTTGTAAAAGCACATGCGATATATATATATATATATATATATATATATATATATATATATATATCGCATGTGCTTTTACAAAGTGCCTATATACTGTATATTAAAAACATCTATTGGCGGACCAGTGAGTAGCTGCGTCAAAAGATAAACGTATATCCAAGATTAAATAGGAAGAGAAGTCCATATTTATTATGGACTATGTATTATGCTTATAGGTGTTAAAATGATAATCATTGCAATACCACTCCATATTCATGCCATACAGAGTAAGAATGCAGTGGCACAACAAAACCCCTCTATAAACTCTCCTGCATCCATACGCCATCCAAACCATTAAGCCTTTTTTCATACATTGTGCTGTTAAGGGGGTTTATTCGCTAAACTGTGAGGGCATGTGAATCAGACACAAATCTGAAATTGCAGCAGTAAAGAATATCACGATCCATCCCCTTGGCATGCAAAGGGTACAGAACCATCCAAAAATGTAAATATAAAAAAGTTGCCCGATGGCAGTGGATTGTAAAATAGTCTTTGCACCAGAGGCCCCAGATGATTGGAGGATGTATTGCACTTGAGTGGGGCCCATTCAAGACTATGAAGGATGCAATGTATTCTCAAACTGCTTGGGACCACTGGGACCACACGCCCCACAATTACTTCATACCTCAGTCTAAATCCATATTTTTGTGCCTTATCCAGCTTTCTTCACCATTATACCTTGTGGTATACAAATATGTAGAGCTGCACTACTAGCCTCTTAATTTTCTATCATGAAATTGCCTGATTTAAACACATTTTATTTTCCTGGTAAATATGTTTTTTTTATAATCACCTAGTGCCTGAACAACAATAGCTATATAGAGGTAATGGCTCTTACAGTATTAGCTACATTTACAGCTTTGATGAATTTGAACAAGCTATCAACCTATTATAGTGATCTCCATGACCTAATCAGGTAACAGACGTAATATTTGTATGGTACAAGAAAGAGGAGAGTAAGCTTCTATCACACATAAATTCAGTTATCTAACACAAGTATCCTCAAACATGCTGCAGGTCAAAATGTTAAGAATCTATTTCGGCAAATCGGGATTGTACTATCAAAAAAAAAAAATATATACATATATATATATATATATACACATATAAATGATAAGTTGCTCATACTTACCTGTTATGTTGCTTGCAGAAACCAGCTGAACTTTTCTTCAGTGGAATGACTGGTTTAGCATTTGATTGTATAATTTACTATAAAAAAAAGTATAAAATACGGTGAAAATTCTTTTAAAAATCTATAAAAGCTAATGAAATAACCTACGTAGATCGCTTTCTGCACCCGTTTGAAGTCAAGACGGGCCTTGCACGTCAATTGTCGTTAACCATTTGTTTTCAGGTGACATACCTGAACCATCGATTGTCATTAAGGGGTTAATAAGACACTTGTGTCTTTGCACATGCACACACATATGTAAACTGACCTTGCTAACACTCGGAAATTAACTTGCAGATTCAATTAAGTAGGGTTTGTTTGCAATGGCGTGCTACTGCCATGAGAACTTGCATGTCCTCATCTGAAACTTACAAAATCACACTTGTGCAATACACATATAAGAAAAAATGTATACTAAATGTAACCCCCTTAGATTTTCCTGTTGTGTCACATAGAGAGCAGAGGGGGTGCTGCACAGTTCCTGAGCTTGCAGTCAAGTGACAACCTGGAGCTGTAGGAGGGACTGTAGTTGTATTAAGTCAGTTCAGAATCTGCTGGAAGGTTGAAGGATCAAGCTGCAGTAAACTGAGAGGTGTGAGGCCTAGCTGTGAGGGGGCCTTAAACAGAGATCAGATTATGTAGGAGCAGGGGAGGGCTGGCAGCCTAAGGCCTGGGGGGCAAGTCAAGTGAAGTGGCTCGGCCCCCTTGCACTCACCTTTCACCCCTCACGCTGCTCCCATCACTATGCGGCCATCAGACTGCTGGAAAACTTATCTAAACGGCCGCTGGGTGCATCAGCACCCACCGGCCGGAGCTATTTTAATCCTTTTTTTTATTTATTTAATATGCCGGATCGGCTTGCCATATTAAAAATAAATAAATAAAGTATTAAAGTAGCGCCGGCTGGCAGCATCAGCACCCAGCGGCCGTTTAGATTAGATTTCCAACAATCTGATGGCCGCATAGTGATGGGAGCAGCGTGAGGGGTGAAAGGTGAGTGCGAGGGGGCGGAGCTTTCACCCCTCACGCTGCTCCCATCACTATGCGGCCATCAGACTGCTGGAAAACTGATCTAAACGGCCGATGCGTGCTGATGCCGCCGGCCGGCGCTGCTTTAATACTATTTTTTTTTAATTTAATAGCCGATCCGGCTTGCCATATTAAATTTTAAAAAAAAGTATTAAAGTAGCGCCGGCCGGCGGCATCAGCACCCAGCGGCCGTTTAGATTAGATTTCGGGCGGCCTGGGGGGCAATTGCCCAGCCCACCCGCCCCTGTGTAGGAGGCAGTGTTCAACAACAGCATCCATCTGATCTGCTGTCCCAATGTAAACTGTGGAGAAGCTTGAATCCAGTGACTAATCAAGCATGTGCTACAAACAGCATCCTGACCTAGGGAGAGAGTTGTGAAGTATGAGCCAGATACGGCAAGTGGCTGAAATAGTTAGTTTTCCTGTTGCCTTGTGTAACTGAATACATCAGAGTGGTAAGGAGTATCATTTCCCCCTGTCACACTGATAAGGCATTCTATCTACTTTGACATTAATAAAAGATTTACACAGCCCTTCCAGTGGATCACAGTGATTTCCGGTGGATTACATAAGTTTTACTCTTGTGGGTTCCAGTAAAGGGCGTCAACACTTCAGTGCACCAACTAGTACCCATCAGCCATATATCAAATTAACCTTCACCCAGTAAACTGAAAAAATAGAGTGTGTGTATATAGTCCAGTGCACCAGTTTTTGGAAGCACCATTGCTTCCTCCATTGTCACTGGGGGCATCTGGTGCACAGGAGTACATATATAGGTGCTTCCAAAAGCTGATGCACTGGACTATATACACACTTTTTCAATTTACTGGGCCTCCTGGTACCCAAAAAGTGTGTGGATGGAATTCCCTCTCCCTTAAAATGGGGGTGATAGGGGAGTAGGTAAGATTTTTTAAAAAAACCTTTACCCTGGAGGGCATGGATTTTTAGTCTGTAGGGAGGCATGAGATGAGGTCTGTGCCCTACTATCCTCACTAGTGGATACGTGGTTTCAAGGAGCTCCTCTAAGGGTTTTTAAAAAAATTTTAACCCCATCCTACAGGGAAAGGGGCGAGGAAGGGTAAGGTAGCTGGAGGTCTTTGCCTCACATTGGGTAATTTTAAGCCCCCCATTCCTCTGAGCAATGATGGGTGTGGGAGGATGTGATATATCCTTTAGTTTAATTAATTACCCCATGAAAAGATGTGAGGAAGCAATTGTGCTTACCTATTATTTTTATTATGTAAGTATTTCTGGTTCTTTTGATTTTTTTTCCTGAAAGGATTATGTTGGAGGTAGACCTGCAAGTCACCGGAACATTTGCAACTCCCAGGTAAATCACAAATGAATGCAAGTTGCTTGCTTTGTTCAGGTCGCATACAATTTACTGTACACTTTTGTATTTTCTGGCTATATATTTTATATAACTACCATTTGGTATTCTGTGTTCTATGACTGTGTAATGTGTATGAGCCACTACATATACTGTATATAATACATTTTAAGGGAGTTTTGAGGAAATTATTCAGTTGTTGTTACTTTCACTATTTTGTTTGGTATTTAATGGGAAAAAAAAATTGTATTTTTGTTTTTTTTTTTCTTTTTTTACCATTATCTTGTGATTGGATGCATATGTAGATTTCCCTAAGTAACATGTAAACTATTTATATGGTTCTCACCGTATTCCTACTTTAATAAAACTATGAAAATTGACCCGGCCTCCCACAAGGACAACACCTAGAAACCCACAAAGGGTTAAATAAATAATAATTTAAATCATTTTATCTCCAGTGTGACAATTCATGTTAAAAAACTTGTTGCGGTGCTTATATTAGTCATAGGAAATGTAGGGCAGGCTTTAAGTGCATTTTTTTCATCCTTAGAAAATGCGTGCATTTTAGGCATTTACACATAAACTGGGGGAAATGAGTACATTAAAAATGTAACAGGTTTGGCTTACTTTATTCCCAAAGATAAACACAATACAACATTTCAAAATAATAATAATAAAAAAGGATCAGCCAGGATTTAAAGTGATACAAAATAGATCTAAATGTTTTAATTGTCAATAGCAATGCAGGACCTTTTTATCTCTGTTTGTGCAGCTTCTGTGAATGAGAACAGATTGGTGCAATTTGTTTAGTTGCCCTAGGGAGGTTGGTAAACAAAGAAAGGGCATGTTCAGTAAAAAAAAAAGGCAAGTTTCTCAATTGATTTAGGTGGCCAAAAATATCATGGCTTTGAAGAAATATCTGATTATTTGATCTGCTTCTTAGAGGATAAAATGACTCGAATGGTATACGTTGATTAGTTAACTACTTGTACTATTTTAATGTGCATCGGTGTGACACTTAACAAACAGTCTTGAACTGGGTCCCATTTGCATATGATTTCTGTCACAGCATGGAAAAAAAGAGTCTGTTGCTTTCATGTGCCGTCTCTCTTTATGCATTAATAAGCAAGTGCTCATCTGTACAGACACTCAAAAAAGATAGCTTTAGCAGCATGTCTTATGACATTTGGAAATCCCTCAATGACAAAGACCCGTGCATATGATAACAGAACTAGTGTCACATTCACAAGTATATATCCCAAGCTGTATCATATTTGTTATTTTAATAAATTGGCTATGTAATCATCATAACAATGATAGACATGACCGCAAATGAAATGTAAGACTCGCGTTATGAAGCCTTTTATTCATATGAATCTTAATTAATGAGCACCAACGCCTCCATTAAAACATATTGAGAAGTATTGTACAGTAAGGGAACTTTTTTCCCTGGAGAGTAAAGAATGTTCATATCTCAGATTCATCTCTATAATTAATTGTTGGCTAGTAATAGGTAGAGTTTTTTTAGTTTATTGTCAGGTGTCTTATAGCCTATAGCCTGTTTGAAGATCTCTTAAGTCCTATTGCACTGCATAATTTATTTGATGGGGTTTGACTCGTCCAGTCCATGTTTCTTATAGCATGCAGACTTTACAAAAAATGGGCATCACTAATGAAGTTTAGAGTAAGGCTGGAAGAAACATCCTGCAAAGTCACTTGGCCTATCGCCTTTCCATATTCTGGCAAATGAGTCTGTTTTTCATCAGGATGGCATACAAGTGGAGCATTCAATGCCATGGCAGCATTCAATAATTAATTCTATCCTAGGGAAGAATGTATTGGGAGCGTGTGAATAAGTACCCCCAACACTTGATGATTGTGTAGCTGTATGTGCAAAGCAGACTCAACGCCAAGTAAAAATAAACAAGTGGCATTTCCAAAGGATATCTGTGAAGTGTAAAAGCGATTCTCCCCTTCAGTAATGAGCTGCTTGGCGCCACTTCCATGCCACCAGCCCTGAAGCCTTCTAAGATGATTGGGTTGCTAGAGTGAGCAAATGTAGGACACATAGTAGTAATACATGTTTATGTAATTAATTTATTAACCACCCATATGCAGTGATATATTGCACATTTTACATGAAAAAGCATAACCCATGCCTTCATCACAATAATTTATAATGTGATAAACATACAAAGGTTCAAGCAAGGCCCTTTGGGATGTGAGCAGAAACTTTGCTAAAGATAACGCACAGCTAAAATGTCATGTTAGGGGTGATTAGTGCTAATTATTCAGATAAGTGTTAATTAAAACAAATCTGCTGTGCTGTCATCCAACATGCTTGAAGCATTTCTGTGCTAAGTAGGTATGATCAGAGTCTCTGAAGTGGCAAGCTTTGAAATGTTCAGGGATCACAACAGATGCTAAGTTGTTTCAGAACACACATATTGTACAGTACACATCTATCGATCTATCTATCTATCTATCTATCTATCTATCGATCCATCTATCTATCTATCGATCTATCTATCTATCTATCTATCTATGCTCTTATCTTTTATGTTGAAATACATTCTCTTTTTTCCCATGAGTTAAGAATACTGTAAATAATGAGCCATTAAATCTGCTACTTCTCCTTGAAATAAAAAGTATTTTAAACTTCTCTACATGTGAAGTTTAACATTATGATTACAAACCATATGGAGATCTAGGTTAATTGCCTACTCCAATTTATAGCATAAACTGTAGCTCTTGTAGTCTTTGATTTAAAAGAAGCTGGGGTTATGAAAATGATGTCACAGATTGGTTTCTAGTACACATATAGACACACACTTTGTATAAAATGCCCAAATTAAATTGTTAGGATTGACTGATATCCATTTTTCCCAGGATTATTTTGTAATAACTTCTGTGTATGTTAATTCATTTTTATGTCCAAATTCATACATCCTATTTATCCATTTTTTTTTAAAATATAATCTTGCATTGGTTACATCAGCATTTTGCCAGATGTTTTTACTTGATGGTTTGGTGCAGGCTGCTAGTTTTATATGTCTATGTCAGAATTAACACAAACCAAATCTTTTTGTTATTGGGTGCAAATGCAAGGGATTATGATTGCACAGGAATTCGTCTCGGTTCTGATCTTTCTTCACAACCAATCCAACTGTATAGTGTGTTACAACTAATTGAAAGGGCGCAAGTGGAAAAAATGAGAGATGTGGACAGAAACTAAACACCTTGATCATTGCCACTACCAGTTTTATCTGTCATGATGAATTTAGGTTAAAAAAAATCACCATTAATGATTGACTAAGAAGAAAATCTAAATTATTTTTATTGTATTTGGATAAAACTGGTTAATATCATATGTCATATACTAATATGACACACCACAGTAATTTATTAGTTTAAGGATTATCCCTGTTTATTCATGTAACAATAAGGGTAAGATCAACAGCTGCCTTCTGTTGCCATATTGTATGCTTTCTATAGTTTTTGTATATGTCTTGTGTTTTGGGTCTATTTGTAGAGGTATACTCTAAGTATCCACATATTTACATACATATGCATACTATTTTTTCAGCCTGTTCGTGGAGGGATTTGTTTTGTGTGCTTCATTTACTTATTGTCTCTTTTCTCAATATGTAATAGATTGGACTATTTATCTTTTGTTTTCTGTTTTCAGTAATTAGTGATGAATGAACAGATTCGCTGTTCTGATGTTTTTAAATTGTTTAATAGTAGGGTTGTGAGATGCTACGGTACAAACGGCTTTAATATTTTCAAAGGCCTTTCAAGATTCACCAGTGGGTGGAAGTAGGTAAATCATTTTGAAAAAGTTTTGCTTTAGAGGCTTGGTCTGCTCACAATAATACATTTCTAGGAATCGGTAAGGTCTTCCAAGGTGCACAAACCACTAAAAACAGGTATCTTTGCTTTCAAGAAAGAAAGTACAGGGATGGCCTAAGGAAAACTATGACAGAATGCCTTGATTTTACCAGCTGCCCATGGCTCCTGAATTCTTGTTGGTACCAAATAACCACAATAAATAAGAGGGTATTTCACATATTGGCCGTTTCATCTGTTAACTGAAAATAGAAAAATATGTTTTCTAACTATATGTTATACACGTTTGGGAAGAAAAGTGTCGCTAATTGTTTTATCCTTATCCCAAAGTTTATTATCTGTCTAATTTATGTTTGAACCTTGAAATGATCTTGATTCTGGTTTGACATAAACCACCACCACTGTAATGCACATGATAGCAGAGCTCTTCCATTAACATTTACATGGTGTTCCATTTGCAAATGCATGGGGGGATCTGTGGATTACGCATGGGCCCTTTTGCCCACCCCCAGCTATTTTCCATGCAGCAAATGTGTACAGCCGCATAAATCTCCTGGCATGTGATATATGAGACCCCCTGTGCCGAGAATCATTCTTTTGGATGGCATTATACACATCCAGAGCTTTCTTGAATTTCGTTATTGCATTTGGCTGTATGAAATGATGATGACACTGGAATGATGAGTGGCACATACTTCAGCACAGCCAAAAGGCAGCACAATGTAAGTATATACAGTATCATTTTTGTTCAAAGATCTACACAGCTGCTGGCACAAGACACAAACTTCTTTATTAGTTTGTTCATATTGTCATCTTTGTCAATTTAAATATAAAGTAACATTTTGTGCATTCAATATTTCACTGGGATCTTAAGTGTATCCGAAAAAAAAAAAAATCCATGATCCTTTATTCTCAAAAAAATCAATTTCACAATATAATATAAATTTTCATAAAGTAATAAACAAATGTGCATAGTATTGCATGTTTAATACATTTGAGATTTTATGGCACGTTTAGTTTCAGAAATACTTTTCTGTGTCTCTAAGGTGTGGGCTGTGAAAAAGAATGCTGACAGTATGTTGTTTGTCCATCTATCACTCCTTCATAGTCAACTCCATAGAAGCACCAGAACTAGAGGGCATCATTTTAAAATAGAGGGGAGCAGACTAAGAAAATGATAGAAAATTGATTGAGAGAAAATGCAACATTACAGAAAGGATGGTAGATATCAGTGGGAGCAGTACAGAACAACACAGTAATGGAATTCAAGAAAAATTTGAGTATCTGAATAAAGCAATCCTTAAGAATCAATGAGTAATAAAGTAACAAATGGCAGTGCAGAGACGCCAATGCGTCCTTTAATTTTCTCTTACATTCATACCACATAGTTCTTTACTTTCCCCTAAATACAGTTGCCCCTGATTGCTATACAAAGTCTTCATATACCCCTGTAGATTCATTTACAATAATTCCACGCAGGGGGGACACACTAACACCATACACTTATACACACACTCTAACACTATATATTGACACATACAGCCACTCATTCTACCATCTTACACAATTACATACATACACACACACTCTCTCCCATCATCCGTGAAACTTGCCAACTTTCCCTTCCCCTCCCTCAGCCCAGTCTTCACTATCTGTGCGAGCTGCAGTGCTGCTGCTATCTTACTACCGCATTCTCACGTAAATGCATTACACAACTGGGCGCCTTGGTTACCGATGGCCTGGGTGCATGGCACCCGCCTTAGCATGGCCCTGATTCTAGAGGCTGAAGATGCTGCCTGTGGACACTGATCAATATATACAAAAAACAAAATACTGTCTGCGCTTCTCACCGTAATAAAGTTGGCAACAAATGTATAAACATAATATAAATGAGAGGTTTTGGTTATATGAATTGGCCAAAGCATAATTAAGCTCACCCGCCACGTATGGTAGGCCTCGTATTACACATTTGTATTATTTGAGCCTGAGACTAGCTTAGCGCACCAACATTTTTTCTTTTCGCTGATCAATATATATTCGGAGGCCCATGTTTCTACAGCTAATCTAGCACTACAAATTCTAACCAGCTTGTAGTTTCAAATAAAAACACTACTGTGAATCATATTCATGTTCCAATGAACTATCACATAGTTAATAAAAAGCTCAGACTGGATCTTTTCAGGTGTGTAGTTGATGCATATGTAGATTCTGGAAGCCCTCCAGCATTAAAGTCTTCCAGATCAACCCCAGCAGATGACCTACTTAGAAGAACATATGTTTCTTTCTTGACAACTTCACAGGTTTCTTTTTTGTTCACCTTGCATAGTTAAAGGCATAGATGTCATTATTAAAAATATTTCTTCTTTTGTTTCATGTTAGACCTGCTCCAAGTAAGGTGTATGTCAATTCAGATAATCACTTGGTTGAAATGCCTTTTTTTAGCCACACATGAGCTGTTAAAAATATTTTGATTTATCTAGTTATTGTGATTGTGCCCATGAACATATTGCATTATATCAAGGATAATATTACAAATCATTCATATTTTAATCACATGTAAATAGTACATGTCTAGATGCCCTTGAGGCAATTCTTATGTAAGCAAAAGAAGCTGAGGTATCACTGAGTAGGTGCAAAGAGGACCACAGCTCATTATTGCATAATTACCTATTTGGTCAGCAGAATGGCAAAACTACATTTTTTGGTTGTTTTTGTACTAATGTACAAGATCTTCAACCGATTACCCACCCTCATGCCAGCAAGTGCCAAGTAATAGTTGGATAAGTGTAATGCATTTCCAGTGATGGAAGCTGTAGGCACAAACCCCCGCTCTAATGGCTTTTTATTAAAGGGATATTCCAGCCATAATGTGCACTTTAATGCATATTATGGTTGTGTGGCAAATGCAAAGAGGGTATTCTGCTTAATCCTCCTATATGCATTTGCCCATTTCCACAACCCCTAAGTGGGTTGTCATGCTGGAGATGTGTTTAGCCAACACATCTACATCCACATAACAGACTCACCTTCAGTCAGCTCCAGAGTTGGCTACAAGAACACTGCCCTCAGTCATCAGGAGGAAGAGGGCACCCGTAGCAGCAGAGCTGCAGCTTCTACCTCAGGTGTTTTTTTTAAAAAAATGCTTATTAAAATTCTCACAGAGGTGACAGTAACAGTAAACTGCCTCTTTAACTGACACATTCTCAAGGTACAAGTAACATTTGGATGTAACTGCTCACAGCTAATACAGATTAGTAAATTAATTGAACCTGTAGCAACATGAAAGATGAAAGACAATAAGACATTATTATTACAATATATAAAAAGTACAGATAGGGCTCATTGCGAGTGCATTGTTTAGTGCTAGCCTTTCCCCTTAAATCAGTTAGTACAGTCAAGTACAGGTGGAATTGTGATTTTCAGGTTTTGGATGCCTCTCTAGTGAGCATTGTGCTACATAGAGTAGTTATGATCAAGTCAGCACTGGTAAGGCATGAGCCAAACTGGGGCTAAGACAGACTATGGTCAGGTTTGTACTCTCTTAAGCATTAGATGCACAGGGTAATGGGGGGGAGATGTTCGGTTCTGGCACATGTTCCTCCCCTCATTACGAATTTGGCCTTGGGCACTGGGTTCAAGCTGTTTTTGGTCCACACACCGCCTTTAAGCTCTCCCTGGCAGTAAGGCATTGTGCATTGTACACAATTTAACACTTTTTTGTGGGAGTTACATATGGAAGGTCAACTTGCCTGCCAAACACATAATTTATATACCGTAATTCACCTTTGCCTGCAGTCAGCTGAGATTCATTGAGGCTACAGTATGCAGTTACAAGATATCCAGCCTTGGACTTGGGGGGTCTGAGTCAAACCAATTTTAGTTTAAAGAAGTCACCTATGGTGTAATTAAAAGGCTGTAAAGTTTGTAACATTACTCATTAACCCCTTTTGCAGGTTTAAAAATGTAGGGACATGAAAAAACCTATGAATTTTACAAGAAAACATATAAGCCAAGTATATTTTATAGGAATATTTACTTAGCTCCTCATATTGTGTTGCAAAAAGTAGGAAACAATAATTTATCAACCTTATTCAACTCATTCAACTTATTCTTATTTTCGCCCGTAAAACAGAAACAGTAAAACTTTTGATTTTGATATGTTGCTGCATTCCTTGCTGATGTGAGTCGTATAATAAATATAATTTACACCTCAAATGTTTAAACCCACAAAGCGTAACATTCTCTGACCTTTAATGTTTTCCCAATGCTTATATATAGCAAGTCTAATTAGTGAAGGTAAAACCTATACTGAAAGAAAAAAATGTATTCCCCTAACTTGTTGTGGACTATCACTTTTGAAGAGGAAGCATAGTTCAGGTCATCTTCTTTAATATATTTGTTGATTCATTTCCATTCTTTCTTATGCATGGTAAGAATGGCTTAATACCATCCTTATTGTTTTCAAAACATTGACTTTTTTTTTACAGTACTGTGAGCCAAATGTATATAAGGATGAAACTATTAGGAACACAATTGGTGAATTAATGTCATGAGGACTGCTGCTGGCAGCTCATCAATTTTTTATATGCCACTCAGACAAATGAAACATAAGCCACCCTGAACAAGGGGACCTTTTGACACTTCAAAGGAAACCCCTATGGGTGGTTTCCTCTTGAAGCCTCACTAAAGTGGCTCGATCTCCCCAGCTGGAAACTGCCAATGTCTCATTAACCCCTAAACAGGCTCTGCATGAGTTTATCTTTTCAGCTATAATTATGCCATGCACTCCTGTTATCCTATACTGAATTGCAACGCTATCAGCGACACATAATAAACAGCGACCCTAATTGAAAAGCAGATTAGACTCTTGCGTTAATTAGCCCAAAAGCCCGCCTACTTGCATGCGCTATGATTGCCTCTAAAAGACTGAGGATGCTGAAATCCCTTAGAAAGACACAACTGTCTTAATTGCAATAACCTGCAAATTAAGTTTCATTTACTTTTAAATTTACCGGTTTTGCAGGCTCATTTGATAGTGCTAATGTTTTAGCAAATTCATTATGTCAATTAGTCGTGTCTGATGGAATTTTCAGGAGCACACAGGCTATTAATAATACCCGATAACAAGATAATATTGATATATAGTTCAGGATCGAAACATTATTTACAATTAAAAATGATCAGCTCATAAAACAGCCTTTTGTTGAATGGAGACAGAAAAATAACATGCTTATAGTTCTTAGTGTACTAAACAATGTTTGTGTTATATGATGTATGATTGGTGAATACAATAATATCTAATATCTGGCAAAAAAGTATTTCCCCCAGTATATAGGTAAGTGATTTGGAGATGACACATGTATTAACATAGAGATGACAAATTGGTTGGAAATCCAGTAGTCTGATCTGTGGTTTAGAAGCCAGACAAGGAGGCTGGTTTTCTTAATGCATGTCTCACCACTGTCTATGCCCTGATCTTGAGAACTGTTACACCATTTTCATAAGATAATGTAGCACATAGAAACCTAACAAATCCTGGTTTATTGTAAATATTTGTCAAGGCTTACAGATAAATGGGAAATGGATCATCAGGATCATCTGTAGAGTGTAATGTTAGGTCTACACTCTTTGGGTACTCCTTTCAAAGTCCTGTTGGATATCAAAGGAACCAATAGTGAAATAAATCTATATTGTAGTAATGCATATTACTATATAAACAGAAAAAAATATGTTTATGGTATGGAAAACACCATAGCCAATGATATGCAAAACCCCAATGTTGATTTAAAATGCAAGACACTACAAATCAGGACAGGACTCACAACATTATTCCCAGGGAAGGGTTCAATAAGCAAAAAAAAAATTTGCTCAATATACAATTCACTCCTACAAGCATTTATCCAAAACTATTTTATACAAAATTCATAAAGGATATAGAAAGAATCCAGTTGGTGTAAAGGTTGCCTAATCTGTGCTACAGTAGACATTCTGGTAGCTATATGTTGAGCTGTTAAACACATAAATAAATAAGGGATCATCTAGTTGTGTAAAATGTTCAAAATAAGTGCCATCTTGCAAACCCTTCCAAGTGCTCCATTGGAACTGAACCTTATGTGAATAATATATATATACATACTATAAAAGCCCCAAGGTACACAACTACCCCATGAACTGAGTGAATAAAAATAAAAATACTAAAACCGCACCTGCCATGTACGTGACTACAAATAGTATTTTTTTCTTGCAGAAACATAATTAAGAAAAACAGCCTTAAATCTAAACCAAGAAGCTATATGTTAAGAATGCTTTTAAACAATAAAATGAATTTCCCTGCTAAACTCTGAACTGTCAGACTTCATTCAAACTAACTGCCCGTGACACCCTGTAGAAGCTCTTAAAATCGTGGTGAAACTTGTATGTTAAAGCATAAAAATAGTGTATTATTCTGGGAAAGTGGTAAATGCTGTTCAACATGGTCATTTACCCTGTAAAACTGAAACTTCTGCCATACAAACTTCCAAGTTTAGACACGTTTATATATTTATTTTTGAAACAGGGACAAAAGTTTGCAAAAGTTATTGTATATGCAATGGTTCTTTTTTCTGTTACACTAAAATGTGGTTCATTAAAATGTATAAGTTATACTGCTATTTTTTTTAAATGAAGCACAAACGCCTACAAATATTTTGTTTACAAAGTTGTTTACTTTGGAAATGGTACTTTGATTTTTCATATATTTTAATTTTTCTAAACCAGGTGCCACACAATAGGTGGTCTTTAGGACCGTCAATCCAGCTAGTTTCTTAACAGTTCCATTTTTGATTCAATGTAATTTTGACTAAAACTAGTATCACTGAATGATATGCCTTACTAGAGTTTAGCATTCCAATTGTAAGTGGATTTCTGAAACTGGTCCAGGGGTATTTACAATTCCTGGCTGTTATATAAACTTACTTTGGTAATAAGTATCTAAAACAACCCAGTTAGCAGCCTCCCATTCAATGGATGCTGAGGAATGCTGCTTCCACATCAGCTTCAGTGGAGCTCAGTGTGCTTCCTCAGGTCCAACATGCCGAGCATCGGAATATGACATCATTTCTCAGTGCTCAGACATAGCCTGTGAGGGCCTTGAAGAAGCAGAAGAGCTGGCACCAGCCTACCCCCTCCAAAATCAACAAAGGTTGTGTGTGTATAAATGTAAATAAATATGTTAATGTGTGTAAGTTAGTATGTGTAAGGATGTTACTGTGTAAGCATGTTAGTGTATGTGTGCATATGTAAGTATATGTGTGAAAGTATGTTACTGTGGGTGTGTAAGACACTGTGTAGGTATGTTAGTATGTGTGTGTGTAGGTATGTGAGTATGTTAGTGTGTGTAAGTATATTAGGTCATGTCATGTGTGTTAGTATGTGTAAGTATATTTGTATGTTGCTCTGTGTGTGTCATAATGTTAGTGTGTGTGAATATGTTACTGTACATGTGTTTAAGTATGTTAGTATGTTACTGTGTGTATAAGTATCTCAGTGTGTGTATAAGTATGTTACTGTGTGTATGTGTAGGAAAAACATAGGAATGCCCAACTATATGTCTTGCAGGGGGCCTTGGCCTTTTTTTACACCACTGAGTGTGTATGTACATAATGTGTTAGTCAGTGTGTGTTGCTGCATTGCATTAGCATTTGTATCTATATCTGCATATAGTGTTAGAGTGTGTATATTGGTGTATGGTGTTAGCATACTGTTTGTGAGTATATGATGTTATCATGTGTGTGTCTGTTATGGTATGGTGTTGAGTGTGTAAGTGTATGGTGTTAGCATTAGTGGCATTAGTGTATGTGTGTTAATATAGTATTAGCATGTGTGTGTGGGTGTCAGTCTATGATGTTATCGTGAGTTTTTGTGTCAGCTTATGCTGTTGGAGCATCATGTGTGAGCTTAGGGTTAATGGTGCCTGGAACAGGGAGAGGAGGAACAGGAGATAGAAAGTATGTGTATGTAAGTATATGGTGGTAGAGCAGGTGTTAAAGTGAGTTTCCGTGTTATTATGTATGCAAGTTAGTTATAGGGGGCCTTGAAGAACTACTGCACGCAGATTCCACTAACCCTAGGCTTGCCCCTGTTCTCACAAGGTATGCTTATGGGAGGAGTGATGAGTGGAGCAAAGGGTGGGGCAGTGTGATGGACATGGGGCAGGCTGATGGGAGGGACATGAGGTGCCAAGCGTTAAGCATGTACTGGGCACCAAGATTTCTGAGTGTGGGGGGTGCAAACACATATACATAACTATTAGGAGCCATGGGAATTTGATTTAAACATTTACTAATATATTATAGTATACATGCAGTCATTACCAGACATGAGCAGTTTCAGAGAATTAACTCCACTATTACCAGACATGAGGAGTTTCAGAGAATTAACCCCTCTATTACCAGGCATAAGCAGTTTCAGATTATTTATCTATTACCATACAGGAACAGTTCCAAAGAAATAGCCCCAACCCTATTACCAGACATTACATAGAGACATAGAAAGTGACAGCAGATAAGAACCATTCTTCCCAACCTCTGAGTACTTTTCTTGGTCCCTGGCCTTATCGTATATCTAGCTTAGTCTTATGCCTATCCAATGCTTGCTTAAACGCCTTCACTGTGTTAACATCTAACACTTCTATTCCATGCATCCACTACCCTTTCAGTAAAGTAATATTTCCTGATGTTACTTTGTTGCCCCTCTAGCTTAAGACTATATCCTCTTGTTGTGGTAGTATTTCTCCTTTAAAATAAACTCTCTTCCTTTATCATGTTGATTCCCTTTAAGTATTTAAATGTTTTTATCATATCCCCCTGTCGTGTCATTTAACCATTTCTTGTCAGTTTTATCCTATAATTTTAGTAGCCCACCTTTCTCTAACATATCTATATCCTTCTGGAGATATGGTCTCCAGTACTGTACACAATACTCCAAGTGAGGTCTCACCAGTGATCTGTACAGCGGCATGAGCTCTTCCCTCTTTCTACTGCTAATACCTCTCGCTATACAACCAAGCATTCTGCTAGCATTACCTGCTGCTCTACTGCATTGTCTACCTACCTTTACGCCCTCTGAAATAATTACACCACAATCACACAAACAGAGTCACATACACAAATTACACTGAGCTCCATGTGAAGGAGGGACTTTTGAACTTTCAGCCAATCAGAAGAGTTGAGAAGTTTCTCCTGATTTGCCGAGATGTTCTTAACTCAATGCATTGTTCCTGATTGAGGCTGCCCAGGACCATTGCGGGACTGTCCCGGGACATGTGTTCACCCTCGAGTTTATGTGAGCAATTTTTTTGCAAGTGCAAGTTGGGCTATAGTGGAGTTTTAGTAGTCCTGCACTAAAAAGACTGAAACTGCTGTATGTAGCTGGGATGCTCAGATTGAAGCAACCATATACTGTACTCTAAGGTTGCACAATAAAACTTTTGCAAATGAGAGCCCAACCCATAGGCAAGGAACGAAAAAGGAACATATCTAGTCAAATTATGTCTGGTCACTATATGGCATAGTTAACACTATTAGTTTCACATATAAATCATATTTAGCAATTTACATTGTAAAAATCAAGCCAAAACATGTGTTTGTGGAATGCAATAAAACAATAGCTGTGTAATCCATAAATCACCCACAAGCTAATACATAAAATATTCAATTCCTAATGAGACCTCAGCTAACCCCCTCTAGTAATTCTAAACAGACATCACAGACAAGCAACCAATCCAGCCACCTAAAATACACACCCCATACATAACGTATACTTATCACAGTCATTGAGGGTTTTCTATAAAAAAATGATTTTGGTGCAAAACATGAAAATGGGTCTTGTCACCATATGGAATGATCCAAACAACAGCAGCATAGCATTAGTTGTTCTCACTTTGCACTCTAACTTTGTACCAGATCTTGTTATACATAGCCCCTGCATGTGTCATTGTGCATCATTATCTGTCATCAGTAGGAGCTTTAGCAAGATAATCTTTAATTATTTCGCTATGTTAAATGGTCCAGAACTGAGCTGACTCAGCTGAGCACCGATTTTGTAACAAGCATAGTGTCGCACAATGCAGTCTGTCTAAAGCATGTATGCTGACAGAATGCTTGGTTAAGGCAGAAGTCCATGAAGCCTCCATTTTACATGTGGAGAAAAAAAACATGAGAAAAAGGAGTTTTACACACAGGTAGAATCACAGTTACATACTGTATATAACCTTTGTATGGATATTGCATCAGGGATATAAAACATATTAAATGATAATTTAATTTTGTCCAATGCTAAAATATGCTTTTATCTTGTAATAAAAATTTCAAAACAATATTTATCAGTTTATCAACTAATTTTAACTTTTTTTGTTAGCTTCAATATGTAAAAACAAAACAATGCATTCATACACTAATATATTTGATGGAAAAAACAACACAAGGACTAGATAAGCCCAAGTGACATGTTTCAATCAGGAGCCAAGCTAATAGCTCCAGGCTAATGTCACTTAATACATTGGGACAAGATCAATAGGACCAAAAAACACACCATAGGCAGTTTAGCCTTTTGTTTGATTGCCTGTGTTTTCAGAACCGTACACAAGTGTGATATTTATTGATTTTCCTCTGTTCTATTAAATTATATTATCCTATGATCATTTTTTTTTTAATACATTTTTATGTCTGGGTATTTTTAACAAAAAAGCTCTAATGACTCATATAGGGATGGCTCAACTTCTTTTAGGTATTTCAACTACTGGATACAATTTCAAAAGAAAGTAAAAGAAGTAAACATTGGAATCACAATTTAAAATACAATTAATTAATTAATTAATTTAAACAGATTTGCTGCAGATTTTATTAAAGGGATTTTTAAAAAACAGTTTTGTGGGCATGGTGCAGACCTTGGAGGTCCTTTGCAAAAAAAAATACATTACAAACCATATGTAGATGTAAAGCGCTATAATTCCCAAGAATGAGAGAGCAAGAGAGAGGAAAAGAGAAAGAGTGAGAGGGAAAGAAAAAGAGGGATAGACTACACTGATAGCTCCCCTTCTCTCAGCTAATAGCTTTTCCTTCTGTCTTGTAATCACAAGCCATATTTTCGGATAGTTACACATAGAAACTTATAATAGATACTATCATATGTGGAAATGCGGTCACTGCTAATCTAATGAAAAGTGCAAATTATTATTGGAGATTAATGCATTATAAATGTTGAATCGAGTATTTGGGCAATATAATATATTTTCATAAACATAAAGTCATTGTTAAACATAACATGCAGATTTTAGGAATAGACTATATGTTAAAACCTTGAGCTTCATAAAATATAGCTTTTAGATTTAAATGCATTTACAAAAAGTAGTCATCATATTTATATTATTTTTATATAAATATTATCAATTTTATCACAAAATGCAATACACTCAATAAATCACTGTACAGTATTTACATAATAAAAGCCTGTCGGTTATAATTTACAACAGAAATGTTCTGTGTACTATTCTTTGAAATCTCGTTTTCACACTGCTTGTTAGAAAATATAAAAAGTTTTCATTAAAATAAATGCAACTTTCTACTGGTTATGATTATATCAAATACAAATTTAGATTCACCAAGAGACTGTATAATCTTTTTTTCCTTGTTATGTATGAATAATAAACTGATAGTAGTACACACACCTCAAATATTATTTTGCAGTAATGGAGTGGGTGTTTTATGACATAGCGTTAGATTAGGATTAAATTCCCACAATGTGTTAACCTCTACCACTTCTGCTGGGAGTTTGTTTCACTTATCTACCACCCTCTCAGTAAACTAAATACTTGAATATAGAGTGACATAGCACAGATAACCTGCTCTAGATCTGTCAATAATAATAATAAGACATTTATAAGAGACAAGTCTGTTAACAAAAGATTTGGTTTATGGTGGTGTTGAATTTTTAGACATAACAGACAGACATAACGAAGAAAGTTTAAAAACTGTTGCCAGCATTTTATTTTTTTATTATATATATATATATATATATATATATATATATTCAGTTTGTCTTTATATACTTATGCAATTATTTATGTAAAGAGACATATTTCCTTCTATGTGTAAAGCTCTGCTGGGGATTAAAAAAACCAGACAATTTCATGATTGATGCAAAAAATGGTATTTAATACCTGCTGTCCATGGAGACCGTAATCACACGCCTGTGATTTCTGTTATTACTTGCAGTAAAATTACTGAATGTTTGGACAGGAAAAAAAAAATATATAGCTAATTGAATATTCATATATATTATATAATCAGAAAATCATTTGAATGCAAACCGATGAAGTCAATACTGCACGTTTTTTTAATATTGGGATACCCAACGCAATGACATTTAAGACTGTGGCAGACCAATATACATGCGCGTGTTAAATTATCATCTAATAGTCCGTAGTGCAATAAAATATATTTACACCAAAGGAAAAGCAAAAGATTGTAGGCTGGGAAATTTTCAGGAACAGCGTTGATAAGCCGGTGTTAGCTGTTTGATATTTAATCAGATTTTTATTTGTAGGGTGTGCCTTTCACAGCATGAGAGTGCAACGATCAAATATTATATGCAGAGTATGAAGCCGTGCACGTTGTATGGATATAAGAGAGCACAAATTTTCTTATAATCACGGCGTACACGCTATTACCCTCAGGCAAAATAAAACCTGCAAATGCAGAGTCTTTTTACACAATATCTTGTCGTAATGTAATATCCCCTGAAATAATTGATTTTGTAAATTAATCAGTCACACTGAGATGAGGTAGGGGATGTCTGTTAACCAGACATCAATGTTCGGATGCTGGCTGGAAGTTTATTTCATTAACTAACATCTTTCATTTTGCAAGTCTATAGAAAGCCTTAATGTGCTTCACATGTATTAAATCGTATAACCACTTTTTCCTCATCTGTTTCATTGGTCACCAGGGAAATTCAGTTAAGGTCCCCCCAAAAAATAGACATTGCCCGCATCGCATTAATGAAAAAGAAAAAAAGTAAGGTTGCTTCCAATTGGCAGGCTGGTGTGTTTTAGTGGTTTGCTACGGATACTAAAGAGTTTATGATGTGACAGATGTTTCACTGCACTATTGTGAAATGAATAGATTATGAGATGTAATTAGATGTACATTGGAATCAATGCTGTTATCATCGATGCCTTCGGGCTATGCAATAGATGAGAGTCCTGGCAGCAGGTGGTCCAATGGCTCAGAGACAGGAAGACACACCGCAGGAGACTGAGTGACAGGTTTCACAGATCCAGGGGGTGAGAGATCTGAGCTAGTGCCTGCATTTGTAATCTTTACTCATGTATAAATAATAACAAGTACACCATGACTTAGTATGCAATGTCATAGCCCTTACAGCCCCTCCCCAACAAATTTGGAACATGTCTTGTTTCGTCTCGGTTACAAACAAGTGGGTATATGTGCAAAAGGCAGACCTACGTGTGTGCGCAAATGTATGTCTGAAGACACCTTTAGGCTACATACTTTTAAATGTCAAAGATTTATATAAGGTGCCAGAAGAAATGTGTCTTATTGCTTTTACCACGTCAAAAATTGCACTAATCATACTGTATGTATCTATTTAGTGATAGTGCCTTGGGTGCTAAAATTAGATTTGATTTATTTTGTAATTGTGACACCTAAAGTGATATTAATCAAGGCAAAACTGGAGCTGTTTTGATGCTGGCAGGACTTACCTCCACAGCCATAAGGTCCCGCGATCTGGCCAATACCAAGCCTTACTTGCCGCAAGCGCTCACGTGGTTGCGATATCTCCTGAGTGCATGCTGGCCTCTCATCAGGAGGAACTGTTATACCGCCCCGTCCCCTCTGATTGACCTCGGATGAACCCAGAAGTGCCCTATAAAACGCTGGGCCCTCACTCTATACACTGCCCTTGGTTGGTTTATGTGTTCTAGCATTATCGGCTTCATATGTGGTTCAAGGTATTTTGACTTGTTCCTTTGATCCTGCTCTTGTATCCTGATTTAGTTTGGTGTTCATGTTTCCTTGTGTCCTGTCCTACAATTACGCTTTGCTCAACAATTTGGTTTTGATGTTGCCAGTTTGGTTCTGACACGGTTCGGCTTCTGACTCTGCATCCCTATTTCAATTTTTGTTCTGACACCTTGGTTTCCCCAGTTCCTGTTCTTGTGGACTCGCATCTACCTCTATCTCTGCTCCAGGGCTCCTGATCTATGCAGACTTGTTACATGTGCAAACTGTTATACTTGGGCAATTGATATTCTATAGATAATGCAGGAATCCAAATTGACCTCATCAGTAAAACCATTGGTTGCACATGGTTCTTTTAAAAAAAGACCTAATTTTACAAAACTTGAGTGATGACAGCTCCTCATTTATAAAAGTATTGGAATGTACACATTCAATGTGGATGACGGCAAGATATTTGACACCATTACACACTCTACTATATATAGAATATATATGGGCAGTATCTAAATTTGATCTCTCCTACACAGAGCTCTCCACATAAAATGGTATTATGCCAAAGCTGCTGCTTTTTTTTATATATCTCATGGAAAGTATGCCGTAGACAACACTGTCATAATGTTTGCTTTATCAAAATGCATACATTTTACTGCTTCAGACACTAAGTAGACTCTTTAAACTGGTTTTACAGATTAAAATATTCAATGTATCCACTGGATTGAGCATACATTTTTGTGTTTAGGTCACAAACACCAAGAGGCAATCCGGTTATACCGTATTTGCTCGATTATAAGACGAGGTTTTTTTCAGAGCAAATGCTCTGAAAAATACCCCTCGTCTTATAATCGGGGTCGTCTTCTAATCAGACCTCAAATAGAGGTCTGATTAGGAGACTAAGATCCAGATCCCCCGCACCGCTGCAGGGGACCTGGATCCTCCTGTCGTCGCCCCCCCCCCCCCACACTTACCGGTGCTTCCGGAGGTGAAGTTGGCAGCGGGGGTTTGTATGCGTCCGTCGCAAATACCTTCCCCGACTGTCAGAGATCAGAGTTCCAGAGTTCCTGATCTCTGACAGCCGGGGAAGGTATTTGCGACGGACGCATACAAACCCCCGCTGCCAACTCCACCTCCTTCCGGCTGCCGCGGAATGAGACGTCAACCCGCTGCCCCGGCAATACAGCAGGAAATTGGAAGCACCGGTAAGTAAGTAAGAGTGTGTGTGTGTGTGTGTGTGTGTCATTTCTGGAATGCCTTACACCCCTATATGCCACTCTGGCACTTAGGGGGTTAAAAGGCATATTATGGGGCAGAGTGGCATATAGGGAGGTATAAGGCATTTCAGGAGGCAGAGTGGCGTTAAGGGGGCATTTAATAGAGCACTCTGCCTCCTGAAATGCCTTATACCTCCCTATATGCCACTCTGCCCCATAATATGCCTTTTAACCCCCTAAATGCCAGAGTGGCATATAGGGGTATAAGGCATTTCTGGAGGCAGAGTGCTCTATATAATGCCTTTTAACTCCCTTAATGCCACTCTGCCTCCTGGAATGCCTTATACCTCCCTATATGCCACTCTGCCCCATAATATGCATTTTAACCCCCTAAATGCCAGAATGGGATATAGGGGTATAAGGCATTTCTGGAGGCAGAGTGGCACATAGGGGGTCAAAAGGCATACCATGGGGCACAGTGGCATATAGAGGGTTAAAAGGCATATCATGGGCCACAGTGCCATATTGGTGTGGCAAGCCTGGGGGCAGATGTGCGTAACTGGGGGACAGGTTGGAAAATACAAGAAATAAAAACAAAAAAAAAATATTTTTCTCAATCATAGCTTTTATTAAAAAAAATAGTTTACATGAATTAACATTTACTGGTAAAACTTTTTTCCTTTAGGGTCGTCTTATATTCAGGCTTTTTCTTTTTTTCCTAAGTTAATATTCAGATTATGGGGGGTCGTCTTATAATCAGGGTCGTCTTATAATCGAGCAAATACGGTATATTACAGAGACTTCATGGGAGTGCTCAGTGGTTTTAGGACTGAACATGTCACAGATTATTTTGCACAGGTGGACGTCTGACAACCCCCGCTGCTGCTGGCACTTCTGTCATAGAAGCCCCAGCGGACCACCGGCATCACATGACCTTCCGGTGCTCAGTCATAGAAGCCCCGGTGGAACTAACGCCGGCCTCCACCCGCTGCCCCCACTAGACACCAGGGAGTCAAGCACTGGTAAGTCGGGGGGGGGAGTGTTATATGGGGGGCATAAGGCTTTTCTGGAGGCAGAGTGCCCCATGATATGCCTTTTAACACCCTATATGCCACTCTGCCTCCAGAAATGCCTTTTAACCCCTATATGCCACCCTGTCCCATGATATGCCTTTTAACCCCCATATGCCACTCTGGTATAAGGCTATTTCTGGAGGCAGAGTGGCATATAGGGGGTATAAGGCATTTCTGGAGGCAGAGTGGCATATAGGTAGGGCTGCAACCACTAATCGATAAAATCGATAATAATCGATAATGAAAATCGTTGCCAAAGAATTTCATTCTTTTTATCGATTATAAAATGAGGGTTTTTTCAGAGCAAATGCTCTGAAAAATACCCCTCTTTTATAATCTGTTTAGTGTGACTCACACAGCTGCAGCGCCTACTTACAGTTCCTCCCTGCAGTCACTGCCGATTGGCCCACCCACTTCCTTCTTCCAGTCCCTCCCTGCAGTCACTGCCGATTGGCTGCAAGGAGGGACAGTGAGAAGAGGGCGGGGACAATCGGCAGTGACTGCTGGGAGGGACAGGGAGAAAGAAAGGGGCGGGTCAAAGTGCCGATTGGCCCCACCCATTTCCTATACTGTCTACATGGCTCAAGAACCCCTATCACTAAATACTAAGCCAAACATTGATGTGGTGTAGGCCTACCCCTTCAATGTCTGGCTTAGTATAGGGATGCACCGAAATGAAAATTCTGGACCGAAACCGAAAATTCAGCATTCACTTGGCCGAAGCCAAATATGACTTCCCCACACCTTTAAAAACAAAAAAAATCACTTTTATTAAAAGTAAGTTACACACCAAAATTGGACAGAAAAATTCAATAACAATATCAATGTATATATATATGATTTTTAACAGCAATCACACTCCTACCATGCCCAGGTTCTAGCATGTACTGGCTGCCTGGGCATAATAAGAGTGTCATTGCTGTTAGCAATTATATATATATATATATATATATATATATATATATATTGTTATTTTGGTGTGTTACTTACTTTTAAAAAAAGTGTGGTTGGACTAGAAATGGAGAAAAAAATCAACAATGAAAAAATCAACAATACTATATATGTAATTGCTAATAGCAATCACACTCCTATCATGCCCAGGTAGCCAGTACATGCTGGAACCTGGGCATGATAGGAATGTGATTACAGCCTCCCTATGCCATGCTACCCCCACACACACTTACACATACATGCTACCAGACACACGCTCATTCACAAACATTCATTCACAAACATTCAGCATAAACTACAGCATAACACCCATCACACACTTACTAATCCACTCTCACTGAATGTTTTCCTACCTTTTCTCTGTCACTGTCACTTTCCCTTCTCATCTTCTTTCTTCCTCTTGGCTCTTCTTCTTCTGTGTCCTGTTCTTCCGGTGCAGTGAGCACGGTATGTAGTAAGCGTGGCTTCAGTGTTGTGCGCCAGGATATGACATCAAATCCCGACGCACAGCATCAGTTGCCGCGCGCTTTGCATTAACAGACCTCCCGCTCTCTTGATTGTCTTTAAGCCAGTTAGAGGGAGATCTTTGATCTCCCCAACCGAGCCTGCTCCTCTAGAGACGGACATTACTGTCCATCTATGGAGGAGTGCCAACGTGGTGGCACCCCCCTGATGAGCGGCACCCGGTGCGGAGCGCCCCCCGCTAGGCACACTACTGCTCTCATCACTTCTATGTTCCAAAAGCATGTTGTGTTGGCTAAAACAAGTTTATGTTTAAAATGCTAATTGATCGTTAGACAACCCCTTTATGTTACAGCTAGAAATGTCCTTGTTTTCCATCAAAACAGCTAAGTGACCCCATACTTTTGAATGATAGTATATATGTATTCACCCACAGGACATATACATATGCTGTTTCACTGGTCTGGGTGAGTATATCCGCTGTAACTAAAATCATATAGTTTATTATTTTGATTTTTAGGAAAGAAAAAAGAAATTAAAGTTAACTACTCCCAAAACATAATGGCACATTTCTCTGCTTTGCAATAAAACATGAAAATGGCTTTATAGTTGTACTGTCAGAAGTCCAAAAATGAGGTTGGCCTGCTAATTACCAATTACTATGCCTCGTGTAATCAGGATCCTCATTAACAAAAAACTCACTATATTGTCTATTAGGAATGAATTTGAAATGCTAATTTGCTGAAATCTACACGTTGAATGAACTTCACCCAAGCTGCTTGAAGCTGCTGCCAGGACAGTACTGCATGGTGTCCAACACCTGCCCTGAATTCTGCCTCCAGCTGAATGTTTGAGACTTAGTAGCCTAATTGACCTGTTCATGATCTCTGCCACAATTAACATATGCTTTTCAGTAATGGCTGGTTAAAGATTTCAAACTGACACAGTTGACAAAGTCTAATAGAGATGACATGCCATGAGAAAACAAGGCATAATATGTTCCTCATCAGGGCTTTTTTCAGAACATAATCATACAAACTGAAATGCACATAGCCTCCAGTTAGCTTAAATAGAATAATTAAGATAACAGACAATGCACATTATTATATTATCATTTAAAAACATATATATTTTAAAAGTATATATATGTACTGTATATGTGCATGCCTACAAGACATCTTATTAAACTAGTTTGCATACACACATATAAAATCTTGTTTTTTTTTAACAAAATATAGTTTGTAAATGTAAGTTGCTAAACTTAAACAGGGAGTATGTACATACTGCATATATACACCCAGGGTGGGGGCCCATCATATAGACACATACACACACTGTGAAAATACAATATTGCTGTTTTCATGGTAGTGAGTGGTAATGGATGGCGGTGTTAGAATCAGATCACTAGTTATGATACTGAAAACTGTTGTTTTCATTGCAACCTAGAATCTCTCCAGAAAAGCTGAATTCTTCCTGAGGCTGATCATAAGTTGGGATTTAACACAGCTTAAGAAAGAAGTTTATTCACAGGGGACCCAACAAGATGGTAAAAAGAAAATTTCACTCTCAAGTTAGAAGACACTATTTTTTTTATTTAGAAGAAATAATTTTAGATTTTTAGATAATTCTGACTGATTACATTTTGCTTAATTAAATAATTATGAAAACAAGCAAAATCAAAGGGGAGGTTAGTACATGTGCCAATGTCCTGCAGTTCATCTGCACATTAAAAGGACACTCCAGTCATCATATACACATGCTGTGTGGTCCCTTTCAATTTTCATGGTGTCCACCTTGCTAATGCATGGAGGGGTGCTACAGAAACCCCCATATTCATTTGCCCCTTCCCTCACCTCAATGCTGTATGCCATCCAGGTCATGTGTTTGACTGAACACATCTCCTTACTCATGATATAGCTCCAGCAAGCTCCAGTGCAGAGGTCTATTCAGACCCTCATGCACATATGTGGGGAAAGCACTATCGTTGACTTGAATGAAAGTTCTTTCCAGCAAATCAGTGGCAAGAATTATAGGGCAGCTGCGGAGAGGGATACAGGTTCTACCTCAGTTAAGTACCATTATTCATTTTTGAAGAATGCAAATTAAAGTACTCATTTAATCAATATTTCAATATTTAAGGGACAGTCAACGGCCATGCTGCCTTCAAAACAGTGATCCTTTCTGACCAAGGAAAGTATAGAATGTACTCTGTCCTAACACTTAGTACCATTTCTGTGAGCATGATCCATGAGATCAGACTGTTTGATGACAGCCTCATCTCCCCTATGTCAGCTGAAACCAGTATCACTGGCTCTAAGCTTACACAAGATGTTTTATTGTGTTATATTATGTTATGACTCTGACAGCATATAAATACTTGAATGGAAGTTTACGCATTTATTTCCTGAGTTGTCACTGCTGACCCTACAGAAACCATTAGCCATAGTAAAATGATACCCCACTGGGTATGCACATACCCCACTGGCATCTCTGATGACCTCCATCCGATGCTACTAATCAAACAAGGTCTTTAAGGCTACTTGCCCCATAATATCTTATGTCCCTTTCAGTAGAAACCCACAACTCAAAATAGTGTATTGTGAAAGGGAGCCTTTTAGCCCTTCAAATCATATGCATGTGTATTACTGTATTTTGGGGATGTTGCTAAACACAAATTGAATTTTTTTTCTAGCTGTAGAAGAAACCTTGAATGAAATTAAGATTTATTTTTCAAATTCCAGGACATTCAACAATTATGAAGAACACTGGGCAAGTCTAGTGAGTATATTCACTTAGGAACAGGAAAAGGTATCAGAGTGTTCAGTGAAAAGCAGAACTCATCCAGAGTAACCTTATCTGGATCCCTCATTAGCTCAGACCACTGGTAGTCATCTATGCTACATCTATGTAGCTCAGGGAAGCAACTCCAAATCTAAGGGAGAAGACCCACAGAGGTCAGTGCATTCTTTAGCTATATATTGTCATTACTTTAAGGATGATTAAAATAAATATACTACCACATCCATTTCAATATTTCTCTGATCAACAGTTATGACTCTGACAATCTGATTTGCATTTGGCCCTAAGGAACTAATTGCACAGCCCTCATCAAACTTATTCAATATACCCTTCAGCACAGGAACAAATCACTAACATAAGTAATCACAATGTCAACCGATATATTAACCCTGATATGCAGTGGTTTTATATTAACCCATTTAATGCCAGAGGGACTCAACCAAATTACAAAATACAAATTAAAGAGGTCATTAGCTCAGCAGTAACTATATGCACAATGCTGGTATTTTGTTAAAACGTTTAATCAGAACATGTGAATGTTTAAAAAAAGCTGCAATGAAAATACAGTAGAAAGGAAAATTGTCTCATTATGTCATACGCTAAAACTTACACATCATCTTCAAAATATAGCTCAGGGAATGACGGGAGCCGGTATCTGTTGGAAAAAAATCTTTATTTTTAGATGACAATAAACAGATTGTACCACATTTTACAACATTCTAGGATAACATGGATTTTGTCCTTCAAAACATTGGGTATTATTGTGAAAATTGATTTTTGAAGGTGGTACACTGAATTCGGCTGTTGAAGTGCTATAAACAGTGCTGTTTATTCTAGTTGTATGCTGGTTAAACAAAGCATTGATATCAAGGGATGCCAGAGCTGCTGTATCTAAGGATGAAAATCGTGATTTAACATGAAAAAACATGTCTCATACTTTCTCTTTAAAAGATTAAATTCAAGATCAGACAAAAACTTGTGCAGGAACAGATTGTGGACAAAGTCCTCCATATCAAAGTTGAGCCAAAGGCAAAAGGCATTTCAGAAGATTAGACAATTCATGCAGCCCTAAAGCAACTTAAATAGGGTAGTAAGTATGAATGAATGCCAAAGCCATCAGCATGCCTGTGAAGACAGCCAGCTAAGCAGCAAGATGCTATTTTTCCAGAAATATTTTTCATGCCATCTGGGCTCTGGTGATAGCCAGACTTGCCCATTATAGACATGTTTTCCGGCCATCTGGGTCCTGCACTAGCCAGATTTACCAACTGCACTTCCATGGCATGCGAAACAGGCTTTTTAATTTTCAGTTTCCATTTTTGTGCTGTTGGCAAATTTAATTAACAACCATAATTAGTAGCTTTGGATTCAAAACGCTGAGTTAAGCTTCAGATTTGAATAGGAAGAGCATGTCAAAAGAACAATAATAGCATACTGAAAATGTCAGGGAAAAAAATAGAAGCAAGGTAGAAATAAAGTTATATAATCAAATAGATAATAACATATAAGTGGGGCTAGCTGTGTAATAAATTGCTCTGGACTGGACAGTTCAGTATTTTAAAGAAGGCCAAGCATGAAATAATGGCATGTACATTATTTCTTGTAATCCTATCCTTTTGGTGAAAACTTGAATATTTTATTATAATGCATGTTGCAGAACTTATCATTGACAGAAAACATAATTACCTAAATTTGCAAAGTTGAAATGTAACAGATATTATCATCAATAGAAAAAAAAAGAATTTGTTCAAGAAGAATGAGCATATTCAAGATTGTTTGGATGTCCTATCCTTACATGCAAGGCCAGATTAACAGTGGAGCAAACGGAGCGAATGCTTCAGGGCCCAGCTTTCTGACAAGTCATTACATCTTATCTTACACAAAAACAAAGGTAGGAATACAGCACTCAGTTATGAGGTGGTGCACGAGCCAAGGATTGAGAAAGACCTGTGCGTCGAAACGTTGCCTGTGTGAAATAAACTCACCTTATCATTTGAGTGCTTAGCCTCTGCTTCTTTATTTTGAATACATCTTATCTTCTTACAAAATTGCAATCTTATCCAGTCCCATGATGTGGGGCAATCAACCTCTCTGGCATTGTGCACAGAAGTGATGTAATTTCCATGCATGCAGTGTCAGGGAGGGTGGTACAGGCTACAAGTAGCTTACAGGAGGGAAGTTGAGAATGCAGTAACTAGTATGTGTATGTGTGCGTTTGTATGTATACTGTATGTGTGTGTATGTGTACATATGTGTGTATATATGTATGTATGCATGTGTATATGTGTGCAATTATGTATATATCTATCTGTATATGTATAAATGTGTATATACTGTACTGTATGTGTGTCTGTAATGGGGGTTAGAAAGAGGATGAAAAATGTAAAAAAAAAAAACAGACGAGCCATATAAAATAATAAAAGTGAAAGAAGATTAGAAGAAGTAGAGTTAACAAACGCCTAAGATAATTTGTTTTAGAAAAAAATGATTGAGCAAATTACTTAAGAATAGTCCTAAAATAGCAAGATATGTAACTTCCACCTGAGAAATAAGAAGCAGATGTAGGCTTTCCCATTTATAGTTTTTTATGTAGATTTGTGCTTAATATCAAAAATGTCAATTTAGTCCAGCAATTTACATTGCACACAATTCTCCTCTTAAACTTGAAATACCTAGGGAAATTTAAGCTTTGAAATTTAAACGAGATCTAAGTGTCACAGAAGGCAAAGATGCACTGAACATTCTATGGAAATTATGCCATGCATATTATACATTACTGTTTGCAATAGGGCCAGGGTAATCCTGCTCCATTTAATTTAGGGTCAATTTAGTTGCCCTGTCAACAGCACAAGATGATCACAGGAAATGAGGTAAAACAGTCAAATGGGTAAGGATTATAGAAGCATTTATTGTTCACTCTTGTATTTATATAAATAATGACACCAAAATCTGTGTAAATAGTCATTAGCATGTGACACACACATTTATTCATTCAGTCTGCAGTAGGCGTATGTGCTCCTAACATATTATCATTTGCAAATGTCAATCTGTTCTTATAAATGGTACTTATTCTGTATACGTATTTACGTAATAAAAAAATCATGGTTTAATATTAACACTTTTTCAGAAATGGCATTCTATAAAAAGTCATATATTTTAACCTGTTGGGAGTATTTAATAGCTAAAAGGGCTCTAATTAATTAGGACTTGAAAGTTTCATCAGTTTGTGAAATGGGTTTTACAGACTAAATAGTGAAAATGGTGAATGGTATTTCAAATGCTAGTATTGAAACTCTTTCCATACACAAATTCTACTACCAGCCTTTATCAAATGTTGCGATAGTAATGTTTTTGCCTTTTTCCGCACATATTGTAGTTCAGGTATGAATTTACAGCTCCTAGTATATGTCACGCGCAAACAACACCCCAGTATGTGCAATTCAGTTTTTCAACTTGGAATTTTGACGTGTGGACATTCTGCTTGCATGTCCTATTTAGGACATCTTTGAAGCCGGTCAGTTCAATCTACCCCCATTAAACTATATGTTTGAAAACCAGACACCCTAGGATAATTAAGCTCAGTGTTCTCAATAGGGTTTGAATGGGCGCCACCATCTTGTTAAAGGCAGCATGTCTCTAACAGGTGGCGTTTTGAAACGGATCAAAATGGGCCTCTGACTATTTCAGGCACTTCAGCAACACAAGCACTTTTTTTAGTCGCCTTTCAATGTGGTGAATACAAATGCCTCTAGGAGCGGTCGTACCAAGCCCCTACATTTTTTTGGAATCAATGATTGCTTTCTAAGTCTAGTTAACCCCATGATGTGCCAGGCATGTCAGTTTTTTTAAGGGATCTATTTCCTGGCACGTCAATTGTCGTCAAGGGGTTAATTAGTGTAATAAGGATGCTAAAATTGCATGGTTTAATTTGTTACCTTTGTCATTGTTATGTATGGCATCACATTTGAATAACAGTATTGTTATCCAATCAATCTTAAAGACGCAACACCATAGAGACGGAAACCCGGAAGTATGTTGAGAAAGTATAAATGGGCATCATATTGCATCTTAAAAACACACCAGGTAGAAGCTCCAATAGTGCAGAACACGTTGTGTGACATTTTTGAGCTGCAATTTTTTTAGACTTATTTTAGTTATTTATTTATCCTTTGGGGTCTGTACCTGGATCTTTGTTTGGAAATACTGGAAGTTGAATGCTGCATTTTTATGGAATACATTTTGTTCCTTCTGAATGTGGAAGATAATTCATTATTATTGATTTTGAGAAGAGCACTCATTAGTATATTGTTTGCAATATTACACTATATATTTCTATGTTTCCTTTCATGTATATTCCATATCTGGAAGTTAAACTGCATCATATACCAAAAGATTATCCCTTTTGAGGAGCCTTCCTATTTTTATATATATGTGAGTGTACTACTAAATATCACAAATTACTATACCATTGCAATATTACACTATATATTTTTGATTTTTATGTATACTCCAAATCTGGCATTTTGACTGCACAATATTCAAAGGTTATTATATACCGTATTGGCTCGAATATAGGCCGCACTTTTTTCCCCCACTTTAAGTTTTTAAAGTGGGGGTGCGGCCTATATTCGGGGTCTAGCGCCCGACGCCCGGGACATGCAGTCCCGGGCGCCGGGCAGGCAGCGGGGTTAAGATACAGATCCCCCGCAGCGGTGCAGGGGACCTGCATCCTTCTCCCCGATACGCTCAGACAGCCTCCCCTGCCAGCACTTCCCACGGGGGGGGGTGCCGGCACGGGAGGTTATCTAAGCGTTTTACCTCTGCCCACCCCCGACTTACCGGAGCAGACTCCCGGGTGTCTTGCGGGGCCGGCGGGAGACATTTACGCAATACGCAAATGCAACTTCCGGTAACGGTACCGGAAGTTGCATACGCGTATTGCGTAGATGTCCCTCGCCGGCCCTGAAGACACCCGGGAGTCTGCTCCGGTAAGTCGAGGAGGGGGGGGCAGAGGAGGACAGCGGCAGCGTATCTCGGGGAGGGAGGGCAGCGTATCTCGGGGAGGGAGGGCAGCGTATCTCGGGGAGGGAGGGCAGCGTATCTCGGGGAGGGAGGGCAGCGGATCGCGGGGAGGGAGGGCAGCGGATCGCGGGGAGGGAGGGCAGCGGATCGCGGGGAGGGAGCGCAGCGGATCGCGGGGAGGGAGGACAGCGGCAGCGTATCGCGGGGAGGGAGGACAGCGGCAGCGTATCTCGGGGAGGGAGGACAGCGGCAGCGTATCTCGGGGGGGAGGACAGTGGTAGCATATCTCGGGGAGGGAGGACAGTGGCAGCATATCTCGGGGGGGAGGACAGTGGCAGCATGATTTTTTTGGTGCTTTTTTAAAGAAAAAAAACTTTTTCTTTAAAAAAGCACCAAACTTTTAGGGTGCGGCCTATATACGGGGGCGGCCTATATCCGAGCCAATACGGTATATATTTTTTTTTTTGGGGGGGGGATATCACTAACTCCACAATTCACTAATGCCTTTTGCCTTTTGCCTGAGTTTCACTTGGGCCTCAGAACTCTCCCAGGAATCAGCATGGATTTAGAACTAGTCCAGTTTCCCCACAGCGGCTCACTCTGAGCTTTCAAGGACAGCCATTAATGAGGCAATGCGTGGCCAACATACTATTGCCATGGATCAGGTCATGCTACCCAGGGGGCCTGGAAGAGGACACAGAGAAGTAAGTATTCCTCAAAGAGATTCCTACAGATGTACTGGCCATGAATGGACCCCCATGTGTTGTCACTGACGCCAAAAGCAACTCATAACCAAAAATATTAAAAGGAGTATTAGTTTAGTAAAACAGTCTCTTCTAAATGTATGTGAAATGTGTGTACTACTGAAGTTTACTACAGGTTACAGAATTTCCGGCTGAGGTAACATAACCAGCAGCTATTTTGGGTGAGACATTTGGTATTCTTCAATTTTAGCCAAAGTCATTATACACATTATACACATATTAAAAAAGCATACCCTCAAGTTTCCTGGGACAATGACACCCTTCTCCAAACATTTAACATCCCAATATCAGCCATAACATAATCGCCAGGACAGGAGCATACTAAGATTTCCACCTGTCCAACAACAGATTCTGAGCTACAGATCAACACAAAACCACTAACACCAAACATAAACCATCTTAAAACCTGCCCTAAACTTGCGAACCGTGGTTCTACCGCCACCTTACCAACCCCAGTACTGCGACACTGATAGGAAGAACCAAAACTACAAACAAATGGGAGCATGAGTGGGAAGATTATCCTAAGCCTACCTCCTCCCACAGTCAGGAGGACTGAAGATAAGAGAAAATTTCTAACAACAAATTTATCTTTTGACATCCCATGCCGATTTGCTGCTGTTGCTTCATCATACAAACGGTCATGCTAAAATTCTACTTTAAGAATGTGGATAACTATTTAGATGGTTTGACTAGAGCTCTGATGTGGTTGACTGACACAACTTTATAGTATTCACGTTCAATTTTTTTTTACTGGTATCAACCCTTCTGCTATGTAATTTTGACATTGTGACCAAAAACCATAAACAAAGAGCCCTTATGACCAAAGGTCATAGCTTTTCTGTGTCTCATACATTTGGACAATTTAGGTGTTAATGCCCTTTGTCTGCATTGAAACTGAACTTAATTGGGCCCAATTTGGACATTTCCACTTAGGGGTGTACTCAGTTTTGTTGCCAAGGTTTAGACATTAATGGCTGTGTATTGAGTTATTTTTAAGGGAACAGCAAATTTACACTGTTATACAGACTGTACACTCACTACTTTACATTGTAGCAGAGTGACATTTCTTCAGTGTTGTCACATGAAAAGATAATATAAAATATTTACGAAAATGTGAGGGGTGTACTCACTTTTGTGAGATACTGTATATATAACATGCAGCCAAACATAAAAAAAATCTTATTTCTAACACTGACAATTATCCGGCCCCAAGGACGATCAGCTACAATAATGAATTACTATACAAAGCTTAAGTCATGATTTCCCTTGTATTTTATTTGCATGAGTTATCAATTAAAATATCACCTTTATTGACAACAGAGAACAGTGGGGGCATAAAAAGTTATACTCCCCACCCCAGAGTCTAAAATAAAAAAGTCTTAAGTAACCAAGCAGATCAACATGAATTCTTTTCAGGGATTAGAACAAGGTAAGAGTCCATGCTAGATTAATTATTTACAAATAGGTATTTGATTTCAGATTTCACTGTAGGGGAGTGTTTGGGCTTCAGTTATGAAATTGTATGGTTTAATATATGCGCAGAGGTTGAGTTGTTTAGATTTTAGAAATGTAAATGATCTAAAAAGTGAGTCTTTTACAGCCTTGAAATACTTAGATTAAGTGGGGTTTTTTGAAATGTGTTTTATGGAAGACAATAGAATATTTTGTTAAAGTTCTCAGTAAAACTAAAAGAAAATAAAACAACTGTGGTACTCAAAAATTTGCCTGGAACATAGAAAAGGGGCAGAAAATATTTACATTTTTAAAAATACTAGCACTTGGGAACCAAGGCAGTACTGTGTGTAGGGACATTCATACCATTGCATTATATATTAAGTTATTGAGGCAGGTGCTGTTAGAGTTGGGGGGGCTTGTTCGGGCTCTGGTATTTGGACAGTGTTTCATAGCCTCATTGTAGGAGATGCCAGGAACCCAGTTTTTCTCATATGCCATCTTGGGATTTTCCCTGTCTGAGGCTGGAGAAATCTTCTGCGTTGTGGTTCATTTCCTGTTTGCATGTTGAGAGTCCAGAGAGCATGAGATACTTGGACTTCACATTGCAAGTAGGATTAGAAAAGACAGATAAGCAGCCATAACACAGTATGAGGCATATAAGTGAAAGAAAATAAAAACCCCAGTAGACTGAAGACAGAAATATGAGGATATGTAAATGAGAATAAAGGTATAGCTGGCTGCTAGTTCAGTTTTTACAGAGGAAGATGAAGGTAAGGGACCTACAGACTAAGATGCCACTTAAATAATGGCCAAAGGTAAGTGGAACAATGATCCACCAGAAGTGGTAATACCGGTAGTAATACAGTTTAGAACAGAAAAAAGGGCAGACTAATTGGGCTGGATAGTTCTCTGTTTTTATTTTTCTGCAGTATAATTAATTTGATATTTCCACAGACTAATGATGCATAATTCTGTCAAGTTAACATGTTTAAAAGATAAAAATGGGGAAGGAGTGGAACTGGTTCACCTGTTACACGTCTGCTTCACATAAACATATACAGTATACAACTCGTTCTCAATTAAATTGTAAATACACATAACAACCAATACATGACAAAGTGAATCCAGGACCAGGTAATATGTGAGGAGGACATTTTCACGTAATATATCGTACACATTCCACCTCACACTTCTGTACATTTGATAATAGTAAGCAATATATTACTTGTCCATAAACAAACTGTCGGCCATTAGTACTGCCTGGCTGTCCAAATTGTTAAAGGATTAACAGAGTAAACTATCTCACTTTTTTTGAAACGAAGGGGATGAATTATTATTATTTAATCATTTAAACAAACAGTTCTTTTTTTAAAAGCGACACCAGCAAGATGCGCAAATATTTACACAGTGTTTGCTTTGTCATTTATAGTTTACAGAATACCAAGTTACGAAAGTACATACAACTAATGCAAAACAAACTGAAATAATCTACTTCAAGTTGACACTTGATTTTTTTTCTTTTTGATAGTTGAAAACATATAATGGTACATAATGGTATGTAAATATGTAGGTTAAAAGTCATTGAAGAAAAACACCAGAACTTAATGAAAAGTAAATTATACTGAGTGGTGATTTTAATGCCTCTAGTATACATGGTTTACTGTATTCAATATTAAAAACTTCTTCATAATCTGAAAACTACATCATATTTACAAACTCATATTTATCTTATTAGCGCTATACTGTACCAATTTAATCATAGGCCACACGTTATATAATCTATCTACACAACTTTTAATTGAAGTAAATTTGTTTTCTGTAAATAGGGTAATTAGGAAAAAAAGAAGAACGCTTACAGGATACTATGTTTCATGACATAGTCAAAAATATTGATAAATAACTGTTACTTTTAATTATTTCAGAAAGCTGTGAAAGAAGTCAGTTGATTTAGTAAAGATTCAGCTCCTTTCTTAATGTTTAGTGAGTTGTTATAGTGCAAAATGAAATGTCATGTTTAACGTCTATATAAAAAAAATCCATAGGGAGGAAATACCAGTTCTCTAATCCGTCACCAACAGTGGCAAGGCTAATGTACATACAATTGAAGGAATAACAAGACTGACAAGTATGACTGTACAACGTCTCACAAACATAGTATGATCATAAGTATATATAGCTTCAACGTGTTTCACAAAGCACTGACATGTTTCACTAACGCATAAATGTCTGGACAAAAAGTGTACAATGTTTGATCTGAACAACAATGAATGGACCTAGATTTATAGATCATAACACTGTTTAGAACAAATGTCAATTAGGAGGGCATATACTGAAATAAGCAACCATGCAACGCTGAAGTCCCCAATACACT
This sequence comes from Spea bombifrons, assembly GCF_027358695.1. Taxonomy (NCBI): domain Eukaryota; kingdom Metazoa; phylum Chordata; class Amphibia; order Anura; family Pelobatidae; genus Spea; species Spea bombifrons. The sequence continues at coordinate 101,574,526 of NC_071088.1, forward strand.
GAGGCAGATTCCAGAATATCACAAAGGATATTGTGTAGAATGTTGATAGTAAGTAAGGGTCTTCATCTTACCATTAAGATATTCTGAAGATGTTCTCTATTGGTTGCATGAATACAAACATGAAATCTGGTGGGAATAAACCTTACATGGACCTTACATAAACCAATAAACCTTACATGGTCCATGGCTTTTTTCTATTTAGCATAGCCTTGTGTCTATCTTTGCATGATTAAGTTCCCTCACTGCTATACTAACTCTGTTATAGGAGTCAGCAAGGGAGCATGGCTGCAATAAGGAATGTGGTTAGCCATGCATGAGTGCAGATAGAGTTAAAAGAGATGAGAGGGGTAAACAAGACCAATCTTCACACTCCCCACATGCAGATTAAACCCTGACCTGGAGGCCTGGTAATCAACCGTGATTTCTGGAACTTCAGGATAAAATCTTAATGGTTCTCATAGTGGCATAACTGGGGGGGTCCACCTTGGGTGCCACTCATCAGGGGGGTGCCACCAGGCCAGCATCGGGTGTGTACCCCTCCAGAAACGGACTATTGTGCCTGTGAAGGAGACAGAATAAGAGGAGCCCAGAGGAAGAACCAAGAGGAGGAGGAAAAGGAGCTGCAGCAGAAAAAGTGGTTGTGAGAGAGAAAAGGTAGGGAAACATTCAGAGAGAGAGAGAGAGAGTAAGAAAGCATTAGTAAGTGTGTGAGAGTGATAGGAGGTATGCTGTATCATTGTCAATGTCTAGTTCAGTGTATAGTGGTGGGAGTTATGCTGTAACATTATCAGTGCCTGGCTCAGTATGTCGTCATGGGAGTTTGGCTCTAAAGTAGATCATAACTCCCATCATTATATATTAAGACAGACATTACATTATATGAATGTATATATCGCCAGCAGATTCCGTAGCCCTGTTACAGTCAGTAAAATTAAAAATCACATAACAAATGAGGGTCCTGCTCTTGCAAGCTTACAATATAGTTGATGGTGGTACAGCATAACTCTGACCACTATATATACCACCGTCAATGTCTGCCTCAGTATATAATGATAACAGTTATGCTGTACCACCTTCAATGTCTGGCTCAGTGTATAGTGATAGAAGTCATGCTGTTCCACTGTAATGTCTGGCTCAGTATATAATGATAGCAGTTATGCTGTACCACCGTTAATGTCTGACTCAGAGTATAGTGATATTAGTTATGCTGTACCACTATCAATATGTGCCTCAGTATTTAATGATAGCAGTTCCGCTGTATCAATGTCAAATGTCTGTCTCAGTGTGTAATGATAGCAGTTATGTTATACCACCATCAATGCCTGGCTCAGGGTATAGTGATAGTTGTTATGCTGCTCCACTGTAGTGTCTGGCTCAGTATATAATGATAGCCGTTATGCTGTACCACCTTCAATGTTTGCCTCAGTGTATAATGAAGCAGTTTTGCTGTACCACTGTCAATATCTGGCTCAGTGTATTGTGATAGTAGTTATGCTATTCCACTGTAATGTCTGCCTCAGTATATAATGATAGCAGTTATGCTGTATCACCTTCAAAGCCTGGCTCAGTATATAGTGATAGGCGTTATGCTGTACCACCGTCAATGTCTGCCTTAGTATATAATGATTGCAGTTGTGCTGTACCACTGTCTATGTCTGGCTCAGTGTATAGTGATAGTAGGTATGCTGTACAACTATCAATGTCTGGCCCAGTATATAATGATAGCAGTTATGCTGTACCACTGTCAGTGTCTGCCTCATTATATAAAGATAGCAGTTATGCACCAAGTAAGCCCTTGGGTTCTTAGTAACTGTGTGTTTTAATCTCTATCTATCATAGAATGCTTCGTCTACAATCATATAATGCTATATACATATATCCATCTCTCAGTAAAGTAGTTTCTTTTTCATTATATTCCATTTTCTGACCCTTTTATATATAGCAAAGTACAAAACACCTAAGCATAGACCAACTGCACCCAGTATCAAATGCATTTGTAGGCACCTCCCTCTATTCTTTGTACCATTATATGTGGTTCATGTCACCCTATCACATAATAACCTCTCCTACCATACATTTCAATATACTAAACGCATTTTCAATCAAAAAAATCAAAAATGTCTTTTGGGGGCACAAGAATGTGAACAAAATTATCACATATTCATTAAATAATAATGGCATGAATGTGTGTTTAGCTTCCCTTCAAGCAGCAATGGAGAGACCAACCATAAGAATATAAATCCATGTCTAAACCGAGTCACTGAGTTACGATTATTAGATAGATGTTCTCTAGGCACAACTTTCCTTTTAATATGTGGAACTTACTGATGGAAGTTACGAAACAAAAATAGCAACCTTTCCTTGAAGACACACACAGTTTATTACTCAATATGCACTTATCTTCAAAGATATGACCAAAGGGAGAATGTCAGTGTTAAGTGCTTTACCAAGCGGATTTCTTATATCGCCTGTAGCAGAATTTACAAAAGACTTTGCAGATTATTGTTCCAAAATCAAAGAATCAGACCAAAAGAGTATGCCTTGAAATTTTCTAAGCTACAAAATATCAGAAGGTGCAGAAACAACAAAATGCACCAGCTATCTTTGACTGGATTTCTGTGATAGAATACCCTATTTCAAACATGGCATAACATGCTAGAAATCTCTACATTTAGCTGCACTAATCAGCTCACATAAAAAGAAGCTGATACATATTGGGTCAAATACATAGAGTGGCAGAATGAATTAAATACATTTAATAAATCAAAATATCATCAAGGAGACGGTGGTGTTAGACCAACTATACAAGAAAGACAAAATGTTTAGGGTAACTGCTATGTAATCCAATAAACATTACCTTCATAAATGAAAGGTGAAAGATGCCCCCCAAGGTGATTGTCCCATACAAGTCTAAAAATCACTTGATCCACCAATGAATATTGACCTTATGAGGCCGATAGTTAAGGTTTTACGCTGCAGGTGATTTTTGCAATCGTGTGATATGCTGCATGTTTTTGTAATCTGATTACTTTTATTCGATAAACTACAGCTTGAAGAGCATCATTCTCATTGTGAGTCCAGGCTGTAACTGGAAACTCTGTGGTTGACCTCTATACTATTTAAAAAAAACTGGTTAAGGAACAATTTTAGTTTTAAAAAAAAACTTTCTGGAAGAGACAAGTTCTTTTTAAAAAAAAATTCCAGACAGCACTATGAATCTTTGTAGATAAACCTTTTATTTAGTTGCCGGACTGAAAGATGAAAGCTGTTAGCACATGACTAAGCCAATCAACAAGTACGCAAATCACAATGAATGTCTTCTCTTGTGTAGCTGATCGCATACAGTGATCCAGTCATTGGCAGTCATTCATTGCTCTTGCAACAGGGGACTAAGTTAGGATGCAAGTCCTAACAAAGCTTCTCACTGCAGTAGCAGTGGGTGTCTCTCATTGTATGACCACATATTTATCCAAAGAAACCGGCTTAAAACTAAAGCACAAGCTGCATTCTCCAAAAACGAAGTAAAGAAACTTCAGACAGTGTCAACATTTTTAAACTTTGGCTTCTTAAAATACACCAAGGCCTCCAAAGTTTGATACCTAACAAGGAAATACATATGTAAAAATCTGTAGAGCATGACTTTCCATGTCCCTTTAGAAACATACATAGGCATACCTGTAGTAGCATGGCTGCTGTGGATACTGCAACTGGCTGTTAGGCCTTTGGGGTACTTGTTTGGGGTATTAACTCTGCCACTACCTGCCTGGTTTTAGCACTGAATAGCCCAGTTATGTCTCCCTCTGTCTCCAGCATGAAGATTGAATGTTCAAAATATACATACATAGGATCTGAAAGGACCAAGATATTATCTGACTTCCCATCAAAAAAATAATGATACATCTATTGCATCTATGCATGATGTATTTTTTGCAGTCAAAAATCTTTTCCCAGGATCGTTGGAATCATTAGTATAATATATTGCGTCACTTATAAAGGCATGATAGCAGAATCATATTAATAAATAACTAAAAAGGACATAACTACGGGTTATCAGTTCAATAATGAAACAGGGAATCACCGAGTGTACAGCATTTGATCTCTTTATTATTCAATCATTCAATTCATCTCATGGTACTTACATTCAACTGCCCGTTCTTAATTCAGTCTTTCAAAACAGTGAAAGGATATGTTTGAATGATACTTCAGAGTAGCTCTTTTGTCAACTACCCTAACTGCAATAGAAAATAAGCATTTTCTACATATTTTTCCATTACCTTCATGTGCCCAATGAAACAGCCTACCAAATAAGGGGGAAATCAAATTTCCAACATCGCTGTCCATGGTCAGTGGAAATCATTCATGTAATTGCAATATAGGACACAATCAAGGGGCTCCTAAGCATACCTAGAAACTTTGCAGGGCTGCCCCTGAGCTCTCCCTCTCCTGCTCCATTAAAGTTGTAAGTAGAATTGAGATGGGAGAACAACGCTAGCATAAATACATAGTGGACAAAAGGTGGGTGGGACAGGTGTGGCCCCATTACAATCGGATCCAGAGGACAGTTTGCAGTTATGGTCCTACGTGAGTGTCTAATCGGCCTGACATGGAAACCACTGCTTACCTGTATCTATGCTGTGTTGGATTAATTTAGACATGTAACATTATTGAATACCAGAATTTGTTGTTCTGGTAATGGACACTGATAGCTTTTACATCTTTTTAGAGTTTGATCTTATCTTGCATATACTTTACATTCTACATGATATACATTCTACCTAGCAGTGTATTGTTCTTCATAGAGACATTGGAGGTCCCTGCTTCTTTTAACATTTTTTTTGTCATAGGCAATAGAAAAAATGGTTTTGAAATCAGTGGTGCTTGTTTTAAATTGGTTGACATAACATTATTTACAGGACGATGCTGTCATATCATACTTTTCAGGTCTGTGATCTTCATAGAAAGTAAAAACAATGAACATTCCTACCTTAACTATCTGTCACCCTATGTAAAATTAGCAGACTTCATAATAACATTCTCAGTAAATCATCTGATGGGTTTAATCCTGCTGAAGTTTACCTGACATAGTAAGCACTAATTAGAAGAGGCTTTTATTAGAGGCATCAAAAATATACAGAGGAATTAAGTTGTATTTTCTCATTATTTATGTTATAGTCGTGTTTAATACTGTTCAATACTGCCACAATGTGTATAAAAGAGAAACTGAAAAATATGAAGATACACGGGAAAATATTAAATTATTGCAGAATAATTTGATATCGAAATCTACAATATATATTTAAAATATGATCTGTGTCTAGATATATTTCTGCTTTTTACTGTGTAGCTTTGAAACGTTGCTTGTGCATTCTCTTCATATTTGACATAAAATCAAATAATATTATAAATATATAATATAGATTATTATGGATAATGAGTTAATTGCTCTACTTGTCCACCAGGATTGAAAATCTGGGCTATAAAAAGAATAATCTGGATTGATAATGATGCATAGCAGTACTGTGAGAACAAAGTCTTTGAAGAATCATTTTTGAGGGGCTTGGATTGCATTATTTTAATTCTATCAAAAACACTATTATTATCCTTGCTAATGTGTTTGATTCTCCATCTTTGTTATTGCGAAGGTATAGTGTATACAACACTTGTAAAATCCAGGTATATACAAAAAATTATTTGGTTTATCAGTGGGAATATGTGGATTTTCTTTTTGCCAGTCTCAAAAGGAAACCTTTTAGCTGTGTGACTTGAAGGCATGCTGTGAGATGGATGACACTAACCACAAAAAAATGCTAATCTCAGTTTTATGTGAGTTTCACGGTCCACCACAAACAACTCTTATATCAATGAAATTTCAAGTTGTAGTATGCAAGCATCTAAGCCAAGCAACATCACGTAAGAAAACCCTTATCCAACTGACAACTCAACTTTTTAGTTAATCAGTTCCAAAGTCTCATGTCTTTCTACATACACATATGTACACATGTATTTAGAAAATAAACACATAAAATATCAAAACTTGTTTATTCTTAGAATTCCTTAAAACCTATAACATTTTTACATTTGCTTAGTGCTACGGATTATCATGTACAGATACGAATCTTTGCATTTTACCTAGTTAGGCAAATTTTATAGATTAAATTCATCTAAAGAATTAAGCCTCTAGTACTCTGTTAGAGTGCATGAAAATTGAACTAATTGCCTATTCATTCCCACAATGTTAATAAATTCACTGGATATCAAATGTCATTGGTTAATAAATAATTGGACCCTTTGGGACCTCTGAATTGTATATCCATGAAACATCTTATAAAAGGGCAGCAGTGCTAGTAGGACATGTCTGTACCCTGGACCACCTTCATCATTTTCATGACCTCAAAAGACTTGTGATATGGTATGGGCTGCAGTGGACTTTACCTATATAGCCCTTGGGGGTAGGCCAGTGAATTCTATCTAAAATTAAAAGAAGTTTATGTTGTAGATCACTTTAAAATACACCAATATTTTTTGTTCTTTTTTAATGAACACATGATGGATTGGATGCATAAGGCTAGGTTTCCACTTGGGTTTTTGTCCTGCGTTATTTTCTTGATGAAAAACGCCAGGAAAAACGCCAAGAAAACTGCCACTGCATTTACCTGCGTTTTGGCGTTTTTTCTGGAGGTTTTTCTGGCGTTTTAGCCTTTCTGTGGAAATTGCTTTTTTGACCTTAGGCAGTTTTTCCAGCCTTTACACGTTGGAATTTTCACCCAGCTAAAAGGGATTAGGATAAATGGCAAATATCTGCCCCCTCCTGATGTCATTTCCTTGGTAGAGTTCTTCTTAAACACGCCCCGGCGGACCCTTTTGTCTCTTTTCTGTGGTTTGTAAGGCATGCTTTATTCCGAATGTCTGCTCCTCTAGGAAGATTGGCCCCAAATGATGGTGCAAATTGTTTGCTGTTGCTTTTGGCACGCAGGATCCAGTTGGTTTGTTTGTAATGGCATGTTTGTTCCAAATGGTGTAAAATTCAATATGAACTTTGTTTTGTGTGAAACTGTTTGTTTCCAGCCTATTTCTTGTAGGACACACAGATACTGGGTCCATCCTCTGCATTGTAACTGTGGAAAAAAAACGCCAAACCCACATGGCTTTTTCATGGTGTTTTTTCTCTCCCATAGACTTCTATTTGAGAAAAACGCCAAGATTTCCTTGCAAAAAACGCCAGAGTGTCAACATGCTGCGATTTTGAAAAACTGCCACAGAGCCCAAAAAAGCAGAAAAAAGCCAAAGAGGACTGAAAAAACGGCAAACAAAAAAACGCCAAGTGGATATGGCATTGTGCGATTTCCTATTAAAGAACAGCTAACATCTGACTGCAGTGTGGCTGAATCGGCGTTTTTATGGGCGTTTTTAGCAAAAAAAAAACCAAGTGGAAACCTAGCCTAAAGGCAATAAGTCTTGCATAAAATCTAAGTTTTTGTTGACAGGTAAACCATCCACTTCCAAACATATCTGTTTTGTGTCTCCATGACGCTGTATCTGAACCTGTTCTTACTGCTCCTGCATGTCATAAATATCACTGCTCAACGTTTTCAAAAGAAAGAGGTAGAGAGTGAAGTCTTACCGATTTCTCCGTTGCAAATTTCAGAATTCCACCTGGCAGATTTTGACGTTAAAATAAAAATCCTCTGTAATGTAATCAAACTGCAATTTTCATTGTAGCTTTCACAGTATATACAAAGTATTATATTTTTATTTGGGGAAAATAGTACAATATGCTTTCAAATGTATTTTAAGAAACCGTTACCTAGTGTTCCAGTTGCTAGGCCAACCTTTTTGCTTTATGCTCTTCTGGGCATCTACCCTTCAAATGCATGCTTTTTTATTATGGGTTATTGACACCTAGATGGTTTTGTCCTGGTTTATATTGCAATGTTTGTTGAACTTGAAAATGCTAGTTTGTGTTAAGCACTGTGGTCTTGCTCTGCCTTAAATAATGTATCTGGTTGATTTGGGGGTCTAGGGCTAAGCTGCTGGTCAGAGTTTCTTATGCATGGAACAAATAAGCAGTCATGTAGCTATCACAATGTATGCCTATATAAATAAGCCCTATATTACCTGATTAACCCAGTGCAGAGCCAGCTCATCTCTCCGGGTGTCCATCTGCACCCAGACAGGAAGGGAGGGCTTTAGGTCACAGAGTGTGCTATGATTGGTTGTTCAGCCTCCTTCTTCTTCCCTTCCTTCTCTCAGCTACTTTTCCCTTTTCCCATGTTATATGGACTTGTGTGCCCTCAATTGAACAGTCATGACTAGGATTTATGTGCCACTTGCCAACAGCTCTGTTGCCCTGACAAGTGGCCCCATGAGTCCCTTGCCCCCAACATATGCACTGGCACACATATGCAGACACACATTTACACACACATGCTAACACACATACACATGTTTACACATTGTTACACTAACATGCACATACTCATACTCACTAACACACTCCCTCTCACCACTTGCGCATACAGATTCATGCTCATACAATTACTCATACACATTCAAGCTAACACGTATACACATCTATGTTAACACTTACACGTCCATGCTAACACTTACAGATTCATGCTCATACACAGACGCTTACACATACACATCCATACTGACATGTGCTTAAACATACACATTCATGTTAACGCATACACTTATACATACATTCTCGTTCTAACATACATACATATTTCTTGCCTTACCCTCTCCTTTGCCCCCTCCCTCTCGCACCATCTCACTGGCAGCTTTCTCTCTGGCTACTCACACTACACGAGCAGCCTCGTTTTCACCACGGGGTCATGCAGCTCACGTTATGTGACCCCGCTATCTCCCCGTGTCCAAAATTGTTCACAAAGTGTCAGATTCGCCCTCCTGACCAGCCTGCCATCCCCTGATGTGATGTCAACATTTAATATGAACAGGGTGTGACATCATGCAGGAATGTAGAGGAATCTGCAATTGTTTCTTTTTTTTTATATCACATTTTATTTGTGATGATGTGGAAAAATAGTTGGGAGTGGGGGAAGAGCCCTTGTATAAGTGCTCCAGGTACCCAATGAACCTAATAATACTTTACTTTGTTGTAAATTGTTGTAAAGAAAGGAAAGTTTTAGTATTGGTGACATGTAGAATATCACTGATCCTCATGGGATCTTTAGATTGCCAATAAAAATCCAGGCAATCTTTTGCATTACATCATTGATTTAACAAGGTCCAGCCCCTCATCTGACATTCAGTGCTGTGTATCTCGCCTCCAATAAAGCAGCATACTTTTTTCAGGATAGCCCATTTAACCCATCCAAGATATGAGTATCATTCCATCCGCAGAAGAAGAGAAATTATATTTAACATGCAGTGCTGATATTTTCAGTATTATATTTAAGGTGCTGTTCATTGATTTTATTATACATAATGAGGCAAACAGGTATACTCCACTTTAAGGACATTCACTTTAAGGACACTCGTGAATAAGGACATAGTTGCAGCACAACCATTCCCTTGTTTACATATGCTTGCTTTGCAAGCGGGCACATAACAGCATGAGCGTCTTTGGAGTGTGTTTAGTGTTTTGTGGTGGAAATGACCTGATTGCAGTGCAGGACATGCACTGATGAGTGAAAAGGGTAATGGTTCACTTTAAGTACATTTTTCGTTTTACATACATGCTCTGGACCCACACTAGTTCACACATTAGACTTTCTTGCAATGTGTCACGGTGAGTTAACTACCTGTGTGCCAAGGCACCCAGAAACTAAGGCAGACATATTAAATATTGAAGATCTGGAGATGGTAGGCTTTTGAAATAGTGAATATAATCAGATCCATGAAGATGTCAGAATGCAAAGTGGATGACATAGTGTTAAGGGCATATAGGGAGTCTATACGTGTTTTTATGTATTACTTAGGGGAAAAAACTAAGTAGTCTAGAGAGACTGGATATATAAACTGGCTCCGGCCATCTGCGGCTGCCAGGCTAGGAAGGTTCCTGTTCAATTAGTGTTGTTGTAAAATAAAGGAAGTTTAAAGGAAATAAAAACAGAGAGAGCTAAGATTCATGCTTTCAAATATACACACGGTTTGAATTTTTAATTAGGATTTCTAATTACAGTCATCAGAAAGCAGAACACAATAGATTTTACCTTGCATTTAGCAGACAAGCCTTTAGCCCCAGTGTATTTTTCAGTTTCATTAATAATTTATGAAAATGGCCCTTGCAGCTTCAGCCTATTCTGTGCCTTCAAGAAAACTGCCCTACATTATAGATTCCAATGCCTTTAAGCCATGTACATTAGGAAGATGACAAAATGCAAAGCAGTGCCTTGTCAACCATCTCATCAATTGATTCTCTCACATAGTGTAAAAACAGTTGGGTGTGAATTATTATCTAACTGACACTAATGATGAAACAAGACACTGGCTCGGAGCAGTCATTAGCTCTGTGCCAGAAATTAATGATTCTAATATTTTTGGACAAATTAACCTTAATGAACTGACCTAGTGTATAATGCTGATCTAATATACTGAAGGGTAGTGAGTCATTAAGTTACTACACACACCCATTTACATGACACAAGTATTATGCAAACAGGCAAAATTAAGGTTCAAAAAATATATAAAGCGTATATGTGTATGGCATTGAAATTAGATGGGAGCTCTTTAGTGTAGCTGTCTAAAATTAGCAGTATTCTATTAATGTCTGGTATTTTATTACTTTATACATTTGTTTACATGAAACTAATTATCACATTGTTAAGGGAAGTATCATTGTTAATCCTCTATGTCATTTTCAATATAGCCTGTGTTGTGTTCAAATACATTTTGGTACACTATTCATTTCAGGTTTTTTATCTTACCGCCATTGTAAAAAAAAAGGTCTAAACAAGGAAAGTAGCATATACTGTATAAATAGACATAAAAAAACTTTATTCAATAAAAATGTAAATTAGTTTAGTAGATTTAGATAGAATAGCACATTTACTGTGATAGTGTCCCTTTGAAAAAGAGACTTGGTTGACCAAAAATAAGTTGTAGAGTTAGAGACTGATGCATACCTCACAAAGTCAACCCCCAGGGAATCGGGATGCTGGGGAGGCAGAGCTTGGGAGGTAGTGCTACTGTGCATGCGTAGTATGCATTTTCCGGTGTTTCAGACAGCAGAGAATGAAATGGGGACTGCAGCTCTCCTACAAGCTCTGCGGGATAGTGGCAAAATTGGGATTATCTCGCGCAAAGCGGGACAATGGAAGGCCTGCTGATGAATAATACGTAATACTAGAAAGCAGTACCATATTTAGATTTGACGCTGCCTTAGGCCTAAACCAAGGTAGCGCCAAGCGTCCTTACTGTTAAGCACTGGGATGTTGCTGTATATCCAAGCACTCTGCCTTTTAAGGACACGTGGCACAATCCTTCAGTGTTACTAGGCATATGCCCTCCTAGAAAAAAAGCTATCTTCATTGGTACAAATGAAGGATGATATTCAAACAATATATACCTTCTAAGAGGGCAAAGTATGGGGTCAAGCTGTACAAGCTTTGCAATAGTGAGACAAGGTAAAACTTCTCCTTTCACAGTTATGATGGGAAGGAGGCACACTTAAACCGCACAGACTGCATCTGTGGGGACAAGTGGCAAAATTGCCTGGGACCTTATCCTACTCCTTCTTAATCATATGTGTTTCTGTAGAAATTTTTGCCCATTCATCTACTAGAGCATTTGCAAGATCAGGCACTGATGTTGGACGAGAAGGCCTGGCTCAGAGTCTCTGTTCCAGTTTATCCCAAAGATGTTGAGGTCAGGGCTCTGTGTGGGCCAGTCAAGTTCTTCCACACCAAACTCATCCAACCATGGACATTGCTTTGTACACCGAGGCACAGTCATGCTGGAATAGAAAAGGGCCTTCCCCAAACTGTTCCCACAAATTTGAAAGCATAGCATTGTCGAAAATGTCTTGGTGTGTCCCGATTGGGTGATGGTAACTGATAGGCAAGAATACTGTTGAAAGAGACACTTCAAATTTGGAAGCAAAATGCAAGTCAATGAAGGACCCTGCAACTTCAGAGTCTAAAATGGCAGATGTGGAGACTTTGATACATTTCCATTCAATAGAGACACGAACACGGAAATGGTCTTTTCCAGTAGGGGGAGCGCCAATTTGCTTACCCAGGTAAGGCTCCCTTGGCCTGGGTGTGAAAGTTTTCCGCCTTATTAGCACATGATTTGTCAGAGTGACCCACAGAAGAGGCAAAGACCCTCCAATCTTCTGTGAGCCTTCTCTGCAAGGGATCATCTTGTAGCACCTAATTGCATGGGCTCAAGTGGGTCAGGAGCTGCTGTAGGGGACTTTTTCAAACCTTTTAGCCTTCTGAGTCTGTCTCTTTCTCATTCTACAGTTGAGCTTTAGAGCCGTTCATACAACTTCATCAAAATCGTTAGCATGTCCTGTGGTAGTTCATCTTTGAGACGTACAGACAAGCCATAATAGAAGGCCCCAATGTGAGCCTCACCAGCTCAGCGGTAAATAGTCTTTAATGTTATGGTGCTGATCTACGGCCATGGGATACAACAGAGATAAAGAGGCTCTGTCGGCTTTACTGGGTACATCAAACGTTTTACAAAAGGTTGCTATAAAGCAATCAAACCAATACATTAGGTTGAGAGAGCCCTGCTTGAAAGCTTACAATCTTGAGGGAATTGGGTGACAAGCATAAGGCACAAGGAAAGGGTGAGAGGTACTGTGGTGGTTATATCAGTGACAAGTTCTAGCAGCTAAAATGATATTCTCCTCTGAAGAAGTGAGTTTTGAGATGTTTCTTGAATGTTGGGAGGGAGGGTGAATGCTGAAGATTCAGTGGAAGTAGATTCCAGAGATATTGGGCAGCCTGAGTAAAATCTTGTAGATGGGAAAAGGAGATCAGGGAGGAGAGCCTTAGCCCATGGGAGGAACGTAAGGATCGAGTAGGAGAGTATTTGCTTGTGAGGGCAGAAATGAATGGAGGAGCAGTGTTATGGAGGGCCTTATATGTTAGTACCAGGATTTTAAATTGAATTCTAAAGGTAATAGGGAGCCAGGGGAGGATTTCACATAGTGGGGAAGCAGAAGAGGAACGGCATGCAAGTAAGATAAGCCTAGCAGCAGCTTTTACGACAGACTGCAGAGGAGAGAGTTGAGACGGAATCACTAGGCAGAAGAGTAGTCAGGGGAGTCAAGGGTTAATAACAGCAAATGTGATCTCCAACTAAACACGGACAATAGCGGGACCAAAATAACTTATCAAAGCTGAGCAGTTCTGGATTTCTAAACCTGGCGCCCTGCTAGCCTGCCTCTAGCCATGTGTCACAGACGTGCCCACGGGGCGGGGATCGTGGGACGTGACACAGGCAAGTCAAGGGCCAACAAAGGCAAAAAAAGACCACAACAGTACAGTAACAGTACTGAGAAGTTCTAAATTCAGTGCTCAGCCATGTTTCAATGTTACTGTGCATTAACAGGGCTGTCAGACTCCAGCTGCAGTGTTTAATGATTTTATTAACAGATCTTAAAACATACTGTATAAACTTGAACTCCAACTTCTACTCAGTGCACATGTGTCTCATCCCCTTAACTACATCCTGGTTAACTGCAGTGCAACACATATTAAACTTCCCCCCTGGAACCAAACCCTCTCTTTGGTTCCATACATATTGATACATCTTTTCCCTTTTGGGAAAGTTGATCTCTTTATAGTTCCATTCCAGAAGGAATATGAATTCCTCTCTTCTGGTGGTGCTGAGCATTAGTCTACATAATCATTTAGATATGTTGGTTTGCGGATAGATCTCCCACTTTTAGTTTGGTTGTTTCTAGATTCCTGTGGTTGTTCAGGCATGGTTCTGTTGTCACCCTGTAGCACATCTGTGTCTGATATCTCAATGTTTGTTTCTTCTCGAACTTCTGCTGGGCTATTTTCCAATGACGGCAGATTTGTATTCTCGAAGTGAGATTCTTCTTGGGTTCTTTGAGGCATGTAGCGTCCAGTACCTCTTAGATGCCTCCTATTTCTTCTCAGAACTTGTCCTGACTCCGTCACCACTTCATATGACCTGATTCCTACAGGAGCTCGTAGGCATGCTTTACGCCACTCTTTTCCTTGGTTTGTTGGAGGCTGTACCCACACATGTTCACCAACATTTAGAGGCTGCAGGTCTTTGGCTCCCCTGTTGTATTGAGCAGCTTGCAATGCACGCTGATTCCTGCATAGGTTTTGGTGCCGTCCATTCATCACATGATCCTGTCGTAATAGACTCCCTCTCATCGGGAGTAATGATTTGGTTCTTCGACCCATCAGTCTTTGCGCAGGACTACACTCCAGGCCCTGTGTTGGCGTGTTTCGATGATCTAACAATGCTAGGTAAGGATCGTTTCCGGATGACATAGCCTTTTGCAATAGTCTCTTGGCTGTCTTTACTGCAGACTCCACTTTCCCATTGCTCTGAGGATATCCTGGTGACGAGGTAACATGTTCAAAATCCCAATCTTTACTGAAGTCTTTAAACTCTGTTGCTATAAACTGGGGTCCATTATCGGAACATACAGTATCTGGGATTCCATATCTGGCAAAATGGGCCTTCAATTTTCGTATTACTGTAGTAGATCTTGTATCATGCAGATGGTCTATCTCCCAGAAGTTAGAGTCATAATCCACTGATATTAAATATTCCTTTCCATTAAATGTGAACAAATCAATGCCAAGCTTTTCCCACGGTCTAGTTGGGATCTCATGAGGAATTAATGTCTCTTTCTGTTGTCTAGTATCAAATGATCGACATATGTCACATTGGTCAATATATTCTTTCAACTGTGCATTCATTCCTGGCCAGTAAACACTCTCCCTGGCTCTCCGTAGACATCCTTCCACACCAAAATGTGAAGAATGTATCCGAGACATAATATCCGCTCGAAGATCTGATGGAATAACTACTCGCTCACCTTTGAATAGAACACCATCCTGTACACTCAGTTCATCACGTATGTGGTAAAATGGCAATGCTTCCAGGGGTACCTGCTCCTTTGCATGAGGCCATCCCCTTAAAACAATTTGCTTCACTGCTTGTAAAGACCTGTCTTTATCCGTGCTTTGTTGTATAGCGACCAGTCTCCTGTTTGAGATGGGTAGATATTGGAGCATGTTTATAGTTTCAATCTGGTGCTCCACAGAGCCCTCCATGGAACCTTCTTTTAGATAAGCTCTACTCAATGTGTCTGCCACTACCAGAGACTTCCCCGGGCAGTATCTGATACAAGCATCATACATCTGAAGCCGTAACATCATACGCTGAAGACGTCTGGGTGCTTTAAGTAAGGGTTTCTTCATAATGCTTTCAAGGGGCTTATGGTCCGATTGTACAGCTACTGTCTGCCCAAATGTGAATTGGTGGAATTTTTCCATTCCAAAGAGGATTGCTAACAGCTCCTTCTCTATCTGTGCATAACCTTGCTCTGTCTCCGTCATTGCTCTGCTTGCAAAAGCTATTGGTTGTTTACCTTGCATAAGCACTGCTCCCAGACCTTTCTCTGATGCATCACATTGGAGTTCTAATGGTTCATCTGGGTTATAAAACTTAAGTACAGGTGCACTGCTGATTTTTGATTTAATCTGCTGAAATGCCTCTTCCTGCACATCAGTCCACTCCCATACTGCATTCTTTTGGGTTAGTTGTCGCAGTGGTTCAGCAGCACCAGAAATGTTCTCACAAAACCTTGAGAGATAGTTTACCATCCCTAAAAATCTCTGTACTCCTTTAACATCCAAAGGTCTGGGCATTTCAGTAATGGCTTTTACCTTGTTTGGGTCTGCTCGAAGTCCCTTGGCTGACAACAAGTGTCCAATATACGGCACTTCAGGTTTTCTTAACTGGAATTTTTCTGGATTTAGTTTGATGTGTTTTTCTCTACAACGTTCTAGCAAGTTCTTCAACTTTTTATCATGATCATGAATGGCTTCGGCCTCGGTATCTCCTTCTCCTACAATCAGAATATCATCTGCAATTATCCGGATACCTGGTAGCCCTTCCAATGCATGATTTAGTTTTCGCTGGAACACTTCTGGGGCGGGGCTGATACCCATAGGCATTCGAATCCAGCGGTAACGGCCAAAAGGGGTAGAAAAAGTGGTCAAATAGCTAGATTCTTCCTCTAATTCAATATGCCAAAATCCACTCTTTACATCGCACACTGAAAAAATCTTTGCTCTTGCTAGATCTGGTAGTATGTCATCAATTGTTGGCAAAGGATAATGGCTTCGTTTCAAAGCCTTGTTCAGAGGCTTAGGGTCAATGCAAATTCTTAACTTCCCTGATGGTTTTTTCACCACTACCATACTACTAATCCAGTCTGTGCTTCTTTCTACAGGGGTAATAATACCCTGATTCTCTAAACAGGTAAGTTCCTCTCTAAGGGGTTTAAGTAACGACAAAGGAACCTTTCTTTTTGGAAGTCTAACAGGCTGTACAAGATCATCCACTTCCAATTTCAGTTTTCCTTCTAGACAGCCCACTCCTTGAAAAATATCTGCATACTCTTTATTGATGGCTGGCCAACCCCACCCAGCGGCATGTGGTAGGTCACCATCTTGTTCCACATTCAGGATATTTTGGTGCTGCACCGAGATCAGTCCCATTGCCTGTATAGCTCTACTTCCCAGTATAGGGTGACACACATCCGTGTCAATTACGACAAACTCGGCCTGATACAATTTCTGATTGCATGGGTTTCTTATTTTGAGTTTACATAACCCTACTGGTGTCAGTGTGCTCTTATTGTACATCCGTAGCAACTTATCACATGGTACTATTTTGGATTTGTCTTTTACCAACCTTTCTGGTATGACATTACAGTCTGCTCCACAGTCCATTTGGAATCTAACAGCCTCCTGGTTGATTAGCATAGTAGCAAATAAAGCTGATGGAAATCTGCTTACTATTTTCTTCAATGCACAAATCTGAAAAGCTGGTTCCAAAGTCAGACCTAGAATGTCTTCATATTGCTCTGAGTCTTCTGACTCCTTATAAACAGCTTGTACTGCTGGCTTTCTGTGTTGTGTATTGGTACGGCACTGGTTAATAAAATGATTGGCTTTACCGCACCCTCTACATTGTTGTCCAAATGCTGGGCATTTCTCTTTCAGTCTCTCATGACGCTTCCCACAATATATACACTGTATCATCTTGTCTGGAGTCATTGACATTCTGCTGTGACCCTTCCTAAGGGTGTACCTTGTTTCCATCCCGTGGACTGACACGGCACTGGCACTGGAACCCTCTAGGAGCTGCACCCTTGCTTTAGACAGCTCAGCAGCTCTACCTATTTGCACACATTTTTCCAGTGTTAAATCCACTTCTCTCAGTAGGCATTCTCTGAGTTTAGAGTCCCTTGTGCCACATACAATCCTGTCCCTTATTAATGAGTCTCTGATATTACCAAAGTTGCAAGTAGCTGCCAGTGTACGCAGCTCTGTGGCATATGCATCTATTCCTTCCTCTTCCCTCTGATTCCGTGAAAAAAAATTATATCTTTCCACAGTCTCATTTTGCTTTGGTTCACAATAATCATCAAATACTTTCATTAGCTGTGCTAGTGAGGGAGCTGCCACTCCAGGGAGAAGGGTGTCTTTAACCTCTCTGCCTTTGTCCCCAAGTAAGTACAGGAACAGTTTTACCTTCAGCTCCTCTGGTTTGCCAGTCATGGTGAGGTCTGTGTATAGGAGAATTTCTTCTTTCCATTTCCTCCATGCCTGAGACAGATTCCTTGCCTGAAAATCCAGCAAACCTGGTGGTTTTAGACCTTCCATATCTGCTCTTAGTATAGTGCTCAAATATCTGCTGCCACCATGTTTCAATGTTACTGTGCATTAACAGGGCTGTCAGACTCCAGCTGCAGTGTTTAATGATTTTATTAACAGATCTTAAAACATACTGTATAAACTTGAACTCCAACTTCTACTCAGTGCACATGTGTCTCATCCCCTTAACTACATCCTGGTTAACTGCAGTGCAACACATATTAAACTTCCCCCCTGGAACCAAACCCTCTCTTTGGTTCCATACATATTGATACAAGCCAGGCTCACCTTCAGCTGCATCCTGCAGCTGGCCGGGAAGGGGTAAGTGTGTGTTACCCAGGGAACCTGCCTGCGGGTAGCGGGCCCTGGGGACATCACAAGCAAGAAAAACACAACAAAAATTTGGGGTATAAATCCTTTGCTAGAACTCATTCTCGATATATGAAGTAATTTTGAAAACCTGAGTGCAACTATTAATATCCAAAATATGGCTACTTAATGTGAAGGAATCACGAATATTTATGCTTCAGATAGGATGCATTTAAATAACATATGCAATTATTCCTTGCTTTGTTGTATATATACACAGACTCGATGCAAGTTTCATTGGAATGTAGTAATGGAATAATTTACATGATCACAAATACTGTATTTGGTAAATCTAATAAGTAAACTTGTGCATTTGGATTCGTCCGATCTTCAAATTTAACAAAATTTGCCGATTTCGTTAATTCGTACGAAACGCCAAAAACGAGGCAAGACCCCCCCATGAAACAGAAGCAAAAAGCTCAGGAGTTTTACTCACACTGTCTAAATGTTTCCCTACCTTCTCTGTCGACCATTTCTGAGCCTTGCAGCTCCACTTCTGTATCTCGCATACTCTTGATCTTTTCAAGGAGAACGAGAAGATGTGAGATATGGAAGCGGAGCTGCGCGACATGGAAGTGGTCGGTGGAGAAGGGAGGGAGACATTCAAAGAGCATGAGAGTGAACAAAAACGAGAGTGTGAGAGAGTGAGTGAGAGTAAATGTGGGTGTTGAACAATGAATTTTGTTCCTGAATTTAAAAAGCCCCTGGATTTCATCTGAAACAAATGGACAGGAAATAGGATTCATTGTCCGAAAAGTAATGGGCCAAAAACGAACCAGAAAATTTGTTTGAATTGTTTTTTTGCACATAATGAATAATTTTTTTTTAACTAATAAGTGTTTCTGAATTTTTATCATACCTTCACAAATCTGGAACTTATTCTGGTGGGCCTGTTTGCTAAAATTACTAACAAAACCAACATAGATGTGATATCTATAGATGTGAAATGTGATATCTATCACTATCTGAGTTATAAATATGTACACTGGAGTTTGTTATGATGGTATCCAAACGCTAGCATCAAACAAATAAGCATTCCTAGTTGGTAGAAATCTAGAAACTCCCGCTCAATTAGAAGAAAGCAAAAAAGGAAAACACTAAGATATTCAATGCATTCCAGTAATAGTTTGTTAGTTTAACTTTGACTCCCTTTTATGCTAAAGCAATAAAACTGAATTTTCAATGTGAACTGTCAGTTTTAGTTATGACAGAGACGTACTAGTTAGAAATTCAGAGTGACTTCTACACTGGCAGTATGATATATCGAATATAGACAAATAAAATTCTTTCAAGTTTCAACTACAACTCTACTTAAATTATTTACGTTTTACTTTTTTGTATCAAACTTGCTTGACAGTTTTGTTGATAAGTGCACTTTTCTGCTGTTGATCAACTTTGCAATAGGCAAAAAAATAAAAACTACTGTACCTGCCATGATTTTCTGAAAAGGCTATAGATTAATCTCTTTTTATACTAAGCAATCTATGAATTGATTATTTATCGAGTTGTAATTAAGATAAAGTAAATAACATAAAACAGGAAAAGAGTGAATCTCTATATTTTAATTCTAGTTGGGAATATGTGAAACATTATTTTTAGTGTATTTTCACAAAATGTATAATGATTTATCGCTAGACAGAAGTTCAAAACTTTTGCGTCACATTTTCCTTTGATTCTATGAAAGCCCTTCCTTAGCATCTAATACAAAACAGGACGCTGTTTTCACCTATATGCGTGCAAATCCCTTCCCTGATATATTCAATTACTTCTCTGCCAAATAGCTTGTTATATTGGTTATTAGTAAATCTGGACAAAAAGTCAAACTTTCTTCTCTGAGTGTGAGTGTGCAAACTGGAGAATTTTGTCTGTGTTCATAGGAACTCTTGTGGCAACTACAAGCCAAATACAGGAAGAAAACACACATTGTCCAAAATGTTTTACTTAATTATTAACTGGCAGGGGAGGAATGGCAGCCTAAGGCCTGGGGGGCCAAATCTAGTCAAGTGGCCAGTTGCACCACCGAATTAGCCCACCATCCATGCCCATCTTTTCCTGATTTTCTAACGCATATTGATGTAATGTGATGGGATTGGGAATACTTCAGTACACTAAAAAAAAAGTCATCATACACGGGATGCCGGAAGCCATAATTTAGTGCCACTAATCCTTTAAAAAAAAATATGCACATTGAAATAGAGTAAAAAACAACATGAAACATCTACTGTTCCTCTCACTGATTTCAGGGCCTAGAACATTTTGTCCACTGAAGTGACTACAAATTCAAGAGGGCGTTTTCTCTTAGGATAAGTAAAAATTACATAGTTCAATTTATTCCTACAGAAAGTAAAGTGCCAGGAAACAGATGACTAAATACACACACACCGGCTAAAAATCAGGGGGGGTTGCATTTTTCCCCATCAGATACCCACCTTCTTTCTCCCCATCAGATACATCTTTCCTCACTATCCCTACCCCACTTTTTCCCCAACTTTTTTTGCAAACAAGTACAATAATATATCACTTGAAACACTGGTAAAATAATGTATGTTTAATACATTAAACAACAGCTAATCTTTATAACAAGTTTTTTTAAAAAAATATTGAATAATTGGACCCTTGGCATTTTCTTGGGGCCTGCTCCATGCTCCCTAGCATGCAATCACTCCCTCTGCTCCTGCACCAAAAAATATTTGCCACACTGACTGCAGATTAGGGGAAGACTGTGAGAGTCAGTGCAGTCTTCCCTCCTTTTGACCCTACCGTGGCATTGAGAGGTCCTCTCCCCAATAATCCCTTTGTCCCTTATTCACTAAGCCATACCTCCCTTTTACTTATTCCATGTAGTTCAGGTATAGATCAAATTAACAACACATGTAAACAGCACGTGCATGTATAGATCAAATGAAGAAGACATACAAACCCTGTATTTGCAGGTATACATACATAATGTATGAAAACATAGCATAGCAGATATAGATCAACAGAATAACACACAAACCCAGCTTTGCAGGTACAGATCAACTGGAAATCAAAAAACAACTCAGCATTAAAGGTATAGATAAAACCCCCTAAATTGCAGGCACAGATCACAGGATGCACACCCCAAAGTGAGCCAATTTTGTCCCTAAACAGACCAGCATGAGCCATCTTTGTCCCCAAACAGCCCGCCCTGACACCAGTACAGGCTCTGCAACACGGACACCCAAACACACACACAGGACAGGCTGTGCCACGCCGACACCCAAACACACACACACACCAGAACAGGCTCTGCCACACCGACACCCAGACACACACCAGGACAGGCTCTGCCACACACACACAGGCACCCAGATATTAAAAAATCCTGATGGGTTATTAAAATGTATGAACAGCTTTGGGCGCATATACATGGGAAAAGAGAAAAATATACAAAATAATAGTGTAATATGTATGTACACAATATTGCAATTGAAAAATATATAATGCCCTCACAAACATGTGGTGTAAGGTGGTAGTGAAATTTTCTTCTTTAATATCTTCTTTAAAGTGATTTCAAATGAAATATAAGATTGCACGTACAATAGGTGATAGCATAACTGATGTTATGCTTAAACATTCAAAAGAAATAAGTAGGTCTTCTTTGTAGCAATCTGGATGATCTGGATAATCTCAACGCGTTTCGCCAAAAGAAAAATCAGGTTTGGCTTCCTCAGGAGAGTTTTTGGGTTTTGTTTTCAATCAGAAAAGGTAATAATCACTGTGCAAGTATGTTTCTGTTTCATATATTCCCGCTTTATAGTGTGTGCTGTTTCCTCCTTTTATGTGGTCCTCCCCCTCTGTGCGTGTGATGTAATCCTGCATTGTCCGCCACCTCTTCTGCCCCTAGCACGATCTGGTGTGTTGGATCCGCCTCCTCCCACACAGGTGGTTGGTGTGGTTTTGTTAGGTTCCTGTGTCTGATCTAACGGAAGAGAAGAGGAGAGGACCCGCCCCCTCTACAAGTGGAGAGAGCCTCCTTCCAGGAAACACATCTGACGGGAGTCTGTAGTTTCTTCTCAAGTGTGTCCTTTATAACATTTTGTTTTGTCTGATAAAATGATTCTACAGCATGTACTTGTGTTGGTCTATGTATATAGTTAACCCTTGCAGTGTTTGGCAGCCATTAATATTGCTAACAGATAGCATAGTTGCCACATATGTATATTGGGTTATTGAAAGACCAATGGCACAATAGATTAAGCCAACTAAATCTATCTCAGCATAACTCTCTGGTTCTCTCAGGATCTCTGGATATCCTCACCAGGTTTCACTTGAGATAGTGGGCGTGGTCACAACTGGGGTGGGTGTGGTTAGAGGCATGACCTCTTTGCAGTGCTCCGCTGCAGAGAGTCGCAAGGTGCCCACATGGGAGCTGCAATGGAGGTCCTTGCTGCAACTTACTTCTATGAAGTTTCTTTTGCTTCTTTATAGGAAAAAAATAAGTATTTAATAAAGAGCTGCATACAACAATTCATTAAAAAACAGCTTACTGAGGAATAGTATGAATGAACGTGTGCCAGTTTGTTTCCAAACCTAGGTACCAGGAGTATTAGAATTAAAACTTTTTCCTAGCTTACACTGCCAGAACATGTCAGAACTCACTAACATATACATTTTTATTTTACTTTTCATAATTTTGTACCACTGATCCTATTTACAAAATAAGGGTCGTATGATTTATTATTTTTTACATTTAGCATTTCTAATCCCTGCCTTACTTTCATGTTTCATTGACTTACTTTCATGTTTTCAAAGAGAATTTGCATTTCTACAAGCTTAAAATGACAGGAATGTCAAAAAACAACTCAGCATTAAAGGTATAGATAAAACCCCCTAAATTGCAGGCACAGATCACAGGATGCACACCCCAAAGTGAGCCAATTTTGTCCCTAAACAGACCAGCATGAGCCATCTTTGTCCCCAAACAGCCCGCCCTGACACCAGTACAGGCTCTGCAACACGGACACCCAAACACACACACAGGACAGGCTGTGCCACGCCGACACCCAAACACACACACACACCAGAACAGGCTCTGCCACACCGACACCCAGACACACACCAGGACAGGCTCTGCCACACACACACAGGCACCCAGATATTAAAAAATCCTGATGGGTTATTAAAATGTATGAACAGCTTTGGGCGCATATACATGGGAAAAGAGAAAAATATACAAAATAATAGTGTAATATGTATGTACACAATATTGCAATTGAAAAATATATAATGCCCTCACAAACATGTGGTGTAAGGTGGTAGTGAAATTTTCTTCTTTAATATCTTCTTTAAAGTGATTTCAAATGAAATATAAGATTGCACGTACAATAGGTGATAGCATAACTGATGTTATGCTTAAACATTCAAAAGAAATAAGTAGGTCTTCTTTGTAGCAATCTGGATGATCTGGATAATCTCAACGCGTTTCGCCAAAAGAAAAATCAGGTTTGGCTTCCTCAGGAGAGTTTTTGGGTTTTGTTTTCAATCAGAAAAGGTAATAATCACTGTGCAAGTATGTTTCTGTTTCATATATTCCCGCTTTATAGTGTGTGCTGTTTCCTCCTTTTATGTGGTCCTCCCCCTCTGTGCGTGTGATGTAATCCTGCATTGTCCGCCACCTCTTCTGCCCCTAGCACGATCTGGTGTGTTGGATCCGCCTCCTCCCACACAGGTGGTTGGTGTGGTTTTGTTAGGTTCCTGTGTCTGATCTGACGGAAGAGAAGAGGAGAGGACCCGCCCCCTCTACAAGTGGAGAGAGCCTCCTTCCAGGAAACACATCTGACGGGAGTCTGTAGTTTCTTCTCAAGTGTGTCCTTTATAACATTTTGTTTTGTCTGATAAAATGATTCTACAGCATGTACTTGTGTTGGTCTATGTATATAGTTAACCCTTGCAGTGTTTGGCAGCCATTAATATTGCTAACAGATAGCATAGTTGCCACATATGTATATTGGGTTATTGAAAGACCAATGGCACAATAGATTAAGCCAACTAAATCTATCTCAGCATAACTCTCTGGTTCTCTCAGGATCTCTGGATATCCTCACCAGGTTTCACTTGAGATAGTGGGCGTGGTCACAACTGGGGTGGGTGTGGTTAGAGGCATGACCTCTTTGCAGTGCTCCGCTGCAGAGAGTCGCAAGGTGCCCACATGGGAGCTGCAATGGAGGTCCTTGCTGCAACTTACTTCTATGAAGTTTCTTTTGCTTCTTTATAGGAAAAAAATAAGTATTTAATAAAGAGCTGCATACAACAATTCATTAAAAAACAGCTTACTGAGGAATAGTATGAATGAACGTGTGCCAGTTTGTTTCCAAACCTAGGTACCAGGAGTATTAGAATTAAAACTTTTTCCTAGCTTACACTGCCAGAACATGTCAGAACTCACTAACATATACATTTTTATTTTACTTTTCATAATTTTGTACCACTGATCCTATTTACAAAATAAGGATCGTATGATTTATTATTTTTTACATTTAGCATTTCTAATCCCTGCCTTACTTTCATGTTTCATTGACTTACTTTCATGTTTTCAAAGAGAATTTGCATTTCTACAAGCTTAAAATGACAGGAATGTAATAGTTTAATGGAAATTCTTTCACAAGGGGTAGCTTGACATTACATCTTTCTTATAACTTAAAATAGATAAAAAATATTTTGACAGAGAAAGTGTTACACTGTAAAAAAAAAAAAAAGTGTCAAGTGGACCAAAAAATATGCAAAGATAAATAACAAATGAAAATATAATGCTTCTGCTGTTCAATATGTTGCAAAAAATTTCTTTTTTAATCTTGTGCTCTCCAGTGACATTAGAACACCTACTCTGTTCTTTTTCCCAGCTCAACTTCAAATATAAGTGTACTCTTTGAGAAGTCCACTGGAGAACATATTATGGTTCTCCACAACCCAAATTCAACAATGCAATGCAACTTGCATTTTCAGGTCTCAAAGAATCACCTATGTAAGTTCCAGACACAGCTCAGTTAATGCCTCCACTGGTGTCACTGACAGGTGCCACCACATGGCCATACATTCACAGAGTATGGATGTGGGTGGGGCAATGAGAGGATACAGGGAGGATATGCATGGGAATAATATCTGTATAGGACTAACATGCCACACTCATATCTTTAGTTTGGCATCAACATAATGAGGGAAATCACTGACGGGGCAAATATTTTGCCCCTCTATTGTTTTGCTGCCAAGTGGAGTTTATAGGAAATACAATCCAAACTACATATTTAATAGTTTGTGTTTTATTCAGCCAATAAAATGGCAGCTAACCTTGAGGTCACTACATTTGACAACCAAAAGTCTGGATGAGAATATGTTTTCCCATGTTTTCTAAAAAGCTCCATAACCTTTGCATATATAAACACACATATATAACCACATAAATCCTCAAGGTCTCTGCATCTCTGAGAGATGTGTACTGACGTCAGGCCTAGGTGCTCCTGCAAGACCAAGCTGAGCCCCCACAGGTGGATCAGACAAAGAGCTCCTAAATGCTCCTAATCCCCTCGCAAGGGTGACACTGTTGGGGAGTTCCCAGGGAAAGAAGGGACCACTTATGCAACTAACCATGCAAGTGGCATACATAATGAACCACTTGCCATCTAATATATTAGACACTAGACTAGACAATGGAAATTGTCTGTTTTGTGCCTTTGCACGAATCTCCTAGTCTGGCTGTACATTTTTGGTTTCTTTGCTTCCTCTATTATAAGTAACAGGTAGCAATTTTATTATAGTGCTGTACTTGCCCTCATTCATTGTCCAATCAAAGGGACCACTATCCTAGGCCCAGGCTCACTTTACTTTTCTATATCATGTGTCTGTTGGGCCCCTTCAAGAAGCTATCAGGAGCACACAAAGGCAGGTCTACAAGCTGCACTGTACAGTGAGGTGGAGCCCTTACCACCTACTAAATAATCTTGAGGGGTCAGATTTTGTATTCATCATATATATATGATTTTTCATTTATTTGTTTTATTAAACAAATAGAAAAAAAACAATCTTAATTCTTAAAGAATTTTTAAAGAAATATATTACATAAACATTGTTTATATTGATCATGGAAAATGATCAATATCCATGGCGGCCTTTTTGCCTACCTCTCATCTCATCTATGATAAGAACCAGAAGAAGAGTCAAGAATTTATTAGCATTTTTTTATGCAATAGAGAACAAAAAAGGGAGCTGCTTTGTTGATATCACCATGGATATGCAGTCAACACATTTTAACTTCTTCTTGGATATTTATTAACTTGAAATTATCCAACAATAAGCATAGATCATTGTCTATATTATATGGACCTACCTAAACCTTGTTTATATGATACATTCCCCTTTT
>NC_071088.1:101606129-101616129 GCF_027358695.1 Spea bombifrons
CACTTCAGCACTCACCAGCCCCGTTCTGCGAGTATGCGTAGTCTACCACTTCATGGCTGAGGTGTTACTCCTAGACACTTCCACTCCAGCTAATAATAGCATTTACAATGGATTCAGGAAGATCTAACAGGGCAAAAGTTTAATGAACTAATCACATTCTTCTCTGTTAACAGCAGATTAGATGACAACAAGGATTAAAACCACAAGTGACCACACTGCAGCAGTGTTTATTCAATATACCGACGTATCACTTGGTCTTTTCATGGTTATTGTACACCCCGCATCACAGGGTTTTTGTCATTTTAAGCAATACCTTTCAGGAAGCCTTGTTAGGCGAAACGCGTCCGGGTTACAACATTTTTAAAATTACTTGGCAACTCACTATTGGTACATTTCATGGACTTTTACTATTTTATGATATATATCATAATTTATGCATTACTGTGCTTATCAATTAATTAACACTTTTTTTTGCTAATTTACCCTGTTGATGTTCATGACTCTGAGTTTATTTTCATATTTAGTATAAATGTCTATGTGAGGGCTCGACACATTTGTGTAGAAGGTAGGAGCCATACAGAAAAATCTAGGATATATATACATATATATACATAGCAAAAAGCTATGGCTTCCTGGTTTGTATGATTTGTCAAGCATTGGTTTATCTCATGAAATCACAATTCTACAAAATAAACTATCCAGATTAACAAATCTGACCGTTTTGTGCCCCCCATTAAATGCTTAGTAAAATGGTAAATACAACGGAGATAAAGTGTTCTTAAAAGTTCTCCCAATATTTTGCTATAAAGCAAGTGCGGTGTTTTAAGCTGTACTTATTCATAGTGTCATTAATATATCATTCATAGTATGTATTCTCTTTAGCGATATAATCTCTCTTATAGAATTCATTGAGCAAAATAAGTGGTCTTTAGATTGGGAAGAATTGAAAGATAGCCAGAGCAATGTAGAACAGGTAATCAGTGTTTAACTTCCCTTTGCACCAGGAAAAATATGTGTAATGTGTAATACTTTTCTATAGCAGGCATGTTCCAATATGAATATTTGTTTTCTCTCTGGGCTAATAGGTCAACTAACGTACTTGTTAATGGACTTGTATATTCATGTACTAAGTGCCATATTTCTAGGATCATTCAGTGATGATACAATGACACAGAATATTTCAGTGATGGTAAAAAATATATATAAAAAATCATGGTAATCAGTGTTTAACTTCCCTTTGCACCAGGAAAAATATGTGTAATGTGTAATACTTTTCTATAGCAGGCATGTTCCAATATGAATATTTGTTTTCTCTCTGGGCTAATAGGTCAACTAACGTACTTGTTAATGGACTTGTATATTCATGTACTAAGTGCCATATTTCTAGGATCATTCAGTGATGATACAATGACACAGAATATTTCAGTGATGGTAAAAAATATATATAAAAAATCATGCATAAAGTTGTTTTTTTTTATCCTATGCTTTTCAAAAACATCCCAAGTTTACTCTCATTTACTAATAAACCTTAAGTTGAAGTCATCACAAACCATTATCATTCATTAACATATTGTCATTTCTTTGCTTGTCTAGGACTCCATTTTATTGAAAGTTTAATCAGAAGTAAACAATATTTACATACTATGAATGAAGGAACATATTGAAATTTTAATCAGAAGTAAATAATATGTAAATACTAAGAATGAAAATAAACATAACTGTAAAATAATAAATAACATCCACATAATGGAACCAAATACATTGGAAAATATTCGGGACCAACATGCCAGTTACCAGGGCATGATTATGATTAAAGAAATGCTTACAACTAAGAAGACTCGTAGTAGTACCAGCTGATGTAAACATTAATTCATAGTTCAATAGATCAGCATGATCAAAACAAGATTTCCAGCTATTGTTAAACTAAACTCCTTAACTAACCTTTGGGTCATCTACCCCATGGCAAAAGCCAATTGTACAATTTCACACAAATGAGAAATCAAACCCCATATTATTAAACAAGCACAGTCTATGTATAATGTGACATTGAACATATACGTTTAGTTTATTTAGCTTATATAACCCAAATTTACAATTAGAATTTTTAATGGAATTTCAAAATAACGTTGACCCAAAAAGTAAGGTAAAATTAGAACTGCTTACATTGAAAGAAGGAAATCATCTAAGATCCATGTCCAGACTTTACCATTAGCATTAGAGATGACTGAAGTTCCGAATTTTTTTTAAACATTTTGCAAAATATCACCAATAACCTTCATTTTTTGTAGTTCGATAGGTTGAAATGAAAACTTGTTTGGTGTACCAAGTGTGGGGAGAGCTGTGTACTCTGGGAGTTGAGTGTGTTGCCTATCACAGAGAAAACCTTCTTGCTTTGGACACTGGTGTGTGGGCATGGAAGTAGCTGTTGGGCCACTAAGAGGCCTGGCCAGATAACAGCTTTCTGGTCCCAATAATTTAGAGGGTCAGGAGTAGGAGGTAGTCTTTAATATTTCCACAAAATGATTTAATCGTATAAACTTTTCAGAAGTTTTTTATGTTTTTATGGCACAGGCTGCTTTTGTATTGCATAAAAATAAGCCAAAGCATACATTTTAATTATGAGGCAAATGTTTACATGAAGAATTGTCGATATGAACAGTTTGAACATTCAACAGTACCCGAAATTATTTGTGTAATGATGAAATAACTGGAATAGCACCTAAAAAAATACCGCAAAAATCTATCACAAACAATACTGTATTATATATTTAGATCTAATTAATAAACATATTACTATTATAATTAGTATTAAAATCCGAGTTAAACTATCTGGCACTTTTTTATTACACATTAGAACAATTCCATAACCTACTTTCTCTGCATGCTTTAAATGTGGACCTGTGTTTCTTATGCATTTTCTTTTTTAAGAATTGTATGTAATATCTTTGAATGTGTAATGAAACTGGCCCTATAAAGAGGAAATTATCTCCTTAATGTAAAATGAAAGTGACAAGGCTCTTCTTTTACTGGGGTCTTATTAGGGAAACATTTTCTGACATCTGTTTATCCCCTGCAGCCAACCTTGTATTCAGAATACAGTAATTGATTCTTAGCATCCACAAGGGATGTAGCTGGCTCGGTTTTCTACGCTGCACTACACAGGTATCTCTGCAGCTAATTCCGAATGTACATCTACATCGTTATCTGCTGGTGAACTGTGACCCCAAACACTTTGGAGGCACACATGAAAGTACTTCCTCAACCCTCCAGTGCTCGGAGTGTAGGGATTCTGTAGCGTGGCAATACACATAGGACATCCAATCAGAACCACCCCCTTTGAAGCCATTCTCAGCTGGGAAACTATGAATGATTCATACTGTAGCTTTTTCTACACATACTAAAGGCGGAGAGCAAAGCCTATGTGTACTATCCAGTGCTGCATCCTCAATAAGCATCTGTGTTTAGCAAATTGTACTACAATGTTTCCTTGGTTGTTAGTTGCACGTATTTCTTGGACCTACTGTACTACATACTTCAGAACAAAAGAGAGGAAAATGTATTTACTATGTATTTACTATTTAACGGTAAACAAATAGTGTTTTCTTTCCCGCTCACATTTGAACTGTAACGCATAATTTAAGATAAAAATAAATATTTGAAAAATTGTGTTTTCTAAATTAAATATGATAAATGGAGTGTTATATATAACTGCTACAATGCCCATGGTATCCAATAATATGTTTATCACTCAGCACAATTATAGATCTTTTATAAAGTAACCCCAGTGTGTTACAGATGTGAAGCTTTGAAACATGTGGGTTACTTTGTCATTATAATGGTCAAAAATTGTCCTCTTTCATATGGACCACTTAGAAGAACTGCATGCTGCCTGGCCCCATCAAAACCAGGTTCGAGAGCAATTACTATGTAATTGTAAGGTGAGATCTGGTCATGCTGATTACATATGACACAAATGTGTTCAAGAACTATATAAAAAGTACAATGAATTTTTAATTATTTAAATTTATTAAAGATGACGATAATGTTTATAAATATTGCATGATCAAAGACATGTGAATGCTTAGCAGTATAATGTGGTCGCCAATTAATAAAGCTCATCTAATATGATGATATGTTTGCTGTTTTCTAATGTTGGCTGGTCATTTATTGATTAGGGTAAATGTAGTTTCTCCATTTTTTTATTGACAACTTACTTTACCAGTACTGAATGTTCCTTGATATGTTGCGAGTTGACTAATAACTGATTTTTCCAGCTGATGATAACACTCGGTTTAAGTTACATTTATAAGTAATGAATCGTTACTCAGGTCCTCTAATACAATTATATTTTTAATATAATGGAAGACAACACCAATAATAATTTTTTTTTCAAGTGAAGTTGAGTAACTTATAACATCTTCTATTTGGACCAGTGATCTGCAGTGACCTAAAGGGGCAGTTTAGTGTCTAGACCAGCCAATGAACAATGCATCTTAAAATACATTGTAAGCGTCCTGTAAAGAGACAGTTTACTTTACCAATGTTAAGGATGCATGCTTATTAAATGAAAAACACATTAGACAATCTCGAGAAATCTGCTTGTGAGATCAAGACATATCATTTCAATGCATTCAAAATCAATCCAAGTGCAAATTATTTATAATGTCTTGCCAATGTAATATTTGCTAATTATCAATTTTACTTTATTTATTTGCATATTATAGTTTTGCCTATGTAACCTTGTAATCAAAACTGAAAATGCTCTCCAGGACATGAATCGTCAGTGTATTCTTCCTGGTAAAATATCTTATAAATAATACAAAAATTTAGATGTGATAAAAGTAACATTGACATTGAATGTAAGGAAAGACGCATATCGGGAAAAATTTACCTTACAGTATGTGTTAACAGATATATGGTTGCAAAAATACACATTTACACATTTAAACACATTTAAACCTTTTGGGTCATCTACCCCATGGCAAAAGCCAATTGTACAATTTCACACAAATGAGAAATCAAATCCCATATTATTAAACAAGCACAGTCTATGTACACTGTGACATTGAACATATATGTATAGTTTATATAGCTTATATAACCCAAATTTATAATTATACTTTTTAATGGAATTTCAAAATAACGTTGACCCAGAAAGTAAGGTAAAATTAGAACTGCTTACATTGCAATAAGGAAATCATCTAAGATCCATGTCCAGACTTTATCTTTAGCATTAGAGATGCTCCAACCAATTCCAACCAATATATACACTTAATACATTTTATAGTTATGTCCCTTTAATGTTTTCATTTTGTCTCCCATGCAAATGCATGGAGTTATTCTGAAAACCAAGGCCAGACTGACCCATCGGGAAACCGGAAGATTCCCCCGTGGGCCGGCAAGTCCAGGCGCCGGTGGAGAACAGGAACTGCCCGATTTGATGCAACCGATGCACGACCGCCTGCAATGGCCACCCAAATTTTTTTAAGAGGCCGGCTTGTGCATACCATGCAACCTAATGCTGAGGCTCTTCGTCCTGCCCCCTTGAAGATGTGACTTGATGTGACATTCAAGGGGGCGGGCTCACACAGTCACTGGGGTTCCTCATGTGGCAGCCAGTCCCATGGAGGAGAGCACAGAGCAGGCAGGAAAGGCAGGAAAAAAGAAAGGCTTATGGTACTAAAAAATAGGGACTGGGGGCATGAGTACACAAAGCAACGGGGCAACAATTCACAATGGGGAGAAGGCTGGGGCATTACATAAATCAGTACTAAAGAAGGTGCTGGCTAGGGGCATACATACACAATGGAGGGAAGGCTAGGGACAACAAGCTAAACTAACAAGGGCTTTAGCTAGCATCTATATACATACTGGACTTTTTATGTGTTTCTTTTTATTGTTCGGACATGGATGGATTTGTCTTCTGTGTTGCATTCGTCAGACCACATAAGGTGTACCAGTGAAACCTTATGCCTCTGGATTATCTGTATTTGCATGGTATTGTGTGCTAAAATAGTTCTCATTGGAGTATACAAACTCTTGTTCTAGGCCCATTAAAGTTTGAAGGACTTTCATAAAATCTTCAAATTAAAATAAATAAAAACTACAATGTAAAAACTTTATATTATTATTATTATTGTTATATGTGTTTTTGATCTTCAATGAAAATAATAACATTAATAGCATATCTATAAAAAGGTATGAAAAGTTATAAAACATTGATTAGGAACAGATGCCAGGTACCATTTTGCGTTGTGTAGCTGGCACTATTCTCAATATATAATAATATATTATGGTGAGTAATTACCTAGTTTTAGTATGAAAAGAAACTTACCAAATGCTTTTTTATGAACTGACAAGTGTCATATTTCCAGGAAAAAGACAGGTTATCAGAAGAGGTTCCTAAGATAACAAACCTCATCCCCTGACATGAAACATCATTTCTGTGGTCTCCCACTGCTTGCCCAGAGGCACTTTATGATATCTGTGGATGTCCCAGCTACCATGAGATGTCCCCCTGACTATCCTAATATATATTAAAATTTTCACAAAATAAACTATAATATAGTCTTCCTATTGTTTTCAGTTTAGTAACAATTACCATAAACCAGTAATAACTAACATATGTAACATGTTAAGGATGCATGCTTAATAAATTAAAAAACGCATTTAACAATCTCAAAAAATACATTTGACAAATTAATAGACAGCTTCTGGTTGGATAGAAATTAATAATTGTTCAATTATATTTACAATTGCTTTACAGTGGATTATAGCTTCAATTTTGTATTTAAACGAAAATTGCACTGTTTTAGTTAAACAATTCAATAGTTATTCTAAATCTTTGAACCAACTGAGAAATCTTATGTTTGGTTTACTGTATATACATGCATGGTTTACGCAGGGTGTATACATTTGACAGGTCCATACGGGCTATATGTTTCATATTTTTAAAAATATCACTGATCATAGTTGGAAATCCAATTTAAGGAACAAAGTAATCCAATATCTTATTGTACTTCTAGAATGAAGACACCCCATGGTTTTCCACACTAAATATTTCTGTGTGTTAGGACAGAATATGATCCTTACTTTCTGGCTCAGTGTTTCATGCTACCACATAGTTTGTCTGTTGTGGACAGGGGTTTTGTTCAGGGTGAAGGGGTAGATTCTCAGAGCCACACAGCCTGGAGCTGACCCCTTCCTATTCTACTCTGCTGTAATCATATCTAAGACTCTTGCTTTTGCTACCAGTATGTTATGGTTGATATCCCTGCTTAAATACAAATGACT
The DNA here is from genome assembly GCF_027358695.1 of Spea bombifrons. NCBI lineage: Eukaryota > Metazoa > Chordata > Amphibia > Anura > Pelobatidae > Spea > Spea bombifrons. The sequence goes on from NC_071088.1 coordinate 101,613,423, forward strand.
CAATTAATTGTATCTTTATATAATGACAAGTAAAAGTTTCCATGAGGACTGGTATTAGAGCCATTTTGGTAAAGTATTTGTCGAGTCACTACATAGAATCTTTACAAAGGACTATTAACGTTCCAGGGTCAGTTCATTTAGAAAGTCCCCAGGTATGTGAATAGGCAAATGAAAAACATACATTGTGTCTTTCTGCACAAGCCTTAGTCTTAAAGACAGACAAATTGGCGTAACTGTATTTTATTTGCATTCCCCTCTTCCACATAGCATGTAACAATCCGGTATATGGACAAGTGAAGAGCTATTATTTTCCATTATTTATAAGGATCACAAAAATACCTAGTTGCATACCTGACAATATATAAAATATATTTCTCTTAAGAGCAATCTCTTTGCCGAGAAAAAAGTTATTTTTATAATTTTTTGTATTGTATGCCACCTTAGGACTGTCCTAGTCACCTTCCCTTGGTACAAAGCTAGCTCGATATTTTTCTCATACACTATAGTTTTCTTGGTCTAGGACATCCATGCGCACAAAGGAACCTTGCCTATGGATAATATGATCTAAGGGGTGGCTTCCTGATGTGTAGTCTAAAGAGAACTGGTAGAATCTAAAAGTTCGGGCAGGTGGGAAAAAATTCTGTAAAGTAAGAATGCTTTTAAAAATGGACATGCTAATAGTTTATTTTTATCATTTAACAAAATGCAAAGCGAGCGAACAGAAGAAAAATCTTAATATACCGTATTTGCTCGATTATAAGACGACCCTGATTATAAGACGACCCCCCAAAATCTAAATATTAATTTAGGAAAAAAACAAAAAGCCTGAATATAAGACTACCCTATAGGAAAAAAAGTTTTCCTAGTAAATATTAATTCAGGTAAACAATATTTTCATATTTAATAAAAGCTATGATTGAGAAAAATATATTTTTTTATTTCCTTTTATTTGCCAACCTGCCCCCCAGTTATGCACATCTGCCCCCAGGGTTGCCACTCTGCCCCCAGAAATGCCTTATACCCCCTATTTGCCACTCTGCCCCATGATGTGCCTTTTAACCCTCTATATGCCACTCTGCCTCCAGAAATGTCTTATACCCTCCTATATGCCACTCTGCCCCATGATATGCCTTTTAATCGCCTATATGCCAGAGTGGCATATAGGGGGTTAAAAGGCATATCATGGGGCAGAGTGGTATATAGAGGGTTAAAAGGCATTTCTGGAGGTATATATATATATATATATATATATATATATATATATATAACTGCTAACAGCAATCACACTCCTATCAAGCCAAGGCAGCTTGTACATGCTGGAACCTGGGGATGATAGAGAGTCTGAGTACAGCCTGCCTATGCCATGCTACCACCACCACCCTCCTTACACATCCATACTAACACACACACACTCATTCACAAACATTTAAATACTCATTCATTCCATTAATCACACATACTTCACATATTAATCACAAAATCCCTCCCCCACCCCCTTACCTGAACTGCAGATCTCTCACTCGAAGACTTCTGCAGGGGCCCGGCTGTGCGAGCAACTTCTCTGGCCCCGCCCCCGAGGAAGGAGGGGGGAGGCAGAGTTATGTGAGGACTTTTCTAGCTTCCTGTTGCACGCGACCAAAGCCCGGTAAGCAGCATGGCCCCAGTGGACATTTTGAGGTCTGATTAGAAGACGACCTCGATTATAAGACGAGGGGTATTTTTCAGAGCATTTGCTCTGAAAAAAAACTCGTCTTATAATCGAGCAAATACGGTAATAAAAATAGCTTCTCTATTGAGTGGCTATCATTCTACTCAACTCAGTTTCTTAACAGATCCATCCTCTTTGTCAGGGATTCTCATTACATATACAAATTTTTTTTGATATGTTATAAAGATTTATATGTAATTATTTTTTTTTTGTGATTGTCTTATAAAGATATGTTGTTTTGTTTTTACTCCTGAAAGAAAAAAAATAAAGGTTTGGGAAAAAAAAAAAGAAATTGCAAAACTTAATACCTATTTTTCAGTTAAAAGTTAAACAAAAAAGCTTCATATTTTCATGAACATTTCAATGAAAAGATTAATCATTCCCTGCATAATTCTACTTACGGAATTTATATAAAATCCATGCAAAAATTATAAATTGTTGAAATATTTGAAGACAACCATAAGAAATGGCGATTATGGTTTTGTTTTTTCTATCCAATAATCCCAGTTTAATCAAATCAACACCGGCAACAACAGTTCTGGAAATATTAACTTTAGTTTTCGTTAATTTCTACACAACCAATATTGTGGTGTTATCGTAAAGCATACTCTATATTAAATGTATTTGGCAACACAAAACAGCAGATTTGTCTGTCAGTGTTTTATGCTGGGGACATTAAAATGAGAAATCACTTTTTTGTATATGCCTGTTTTCTAAAAGACTCTCAGTAGTAAGAATAAAGTTAGCTCATAAACTGGTATGCACATCTGCTAAAATGTACATACTAAATGGTAAATGAGCAATAATGACACATAGGGGCACATTTTAAACTAGAGCATGGGGAGTTATGCTCACAATTATTGTTAATGGGCATTGTGTAGTGAAATCCCAGCTCAACACTCAAAAGAGTTTCTTCCATACTGCCATCACCATTGTAAAGAAGTATTGTGTGTTATTTGGAAATGTTGCTACATATATATTTAATATACAATGGTAATA